>NC_056726.1:71303387-71533387 GCF_019279795.1 Protopterus annectens | reverse complement strand
ATATATATATATATATATATATATATATATATATATATATATATATATATATATATATATATATATATATATATATATATATATATATATATATATGTATATATATATATATATATATATATATATATATATATATATATATGTATATATATATGTATATATATATATATATATATATATATATATATATATATATATATATATATATATATATATATATATATATATATATATATATATATATATATATATATATATATATATATATATATATATATATATATATATATATATATATATATATATATGTATATATGTATATATATATATATATATATATATATATATGTATATATATATATATATATATATATATGTATATATATATATATATATATATATATATATATATATATATGTATATATATATATATATATATATATATATATATATATATATATATATATATATATATGTATATATATGTATATATATATATATATATATATATATATATATATATATATATATATATATATGTATATATGTATATATATATATATATATATATATATATATATATATATATATACATATATATATATATATATATATATATATATACATATATATATATATATATATATGTATATATATATATATATATATATATATATACATATATGTTCTCCATATCTCCTGAACATTGAGTGAAGCCCTACTTCAGCCCCATACTCCCAACATCTTAGTGTAAGGAGATGTCAGGTATGTTTTGCAGGTATATCTGTAGACTATTGCTACTGTAATAGGGATTGTCTTCACAGTCATGTTGTGTGTGGGAGGTTCATAGGTTCATACTAGGCTATCTGCCCTAGGGCATTTATAAGCCTAGCCAGAGTGTGTGTGGCTTTCACCACCCCTTAGAATGAGAATACTATACCCATTAGTTTGCTGTGCCTCTGTCCAGCAGTGATACAGAGATGATTCCCGGGTAAAACCTCGATCTCCCATCCACTCGTCAAGATTTCTCTTGAACAGAGTCAGTGAGGGGCTCTGCCTCACATGGACTGGGATTCTGTTCCATAGTGTAGGGAGTCTCTGGGTGATGAATCTGTCCCTCAAGCACGTCCTATTTATATCCGTGTTGAGGTTTAAGTCTCTTGCTCTCGTGGCTCTGGTGGATTTGGATTTTTTGAGGTGGAGCATGTCCATTAATTCCGGGTTAGACATGGCCTTGTATGTCAGGCACAGATCACCTCTGAGCAGACGGTATGCGACTGAATAGAGCTGGAGTTTCTTCAGTCGGGCATCATTATGACATATGTTTGAGCCCCTTTATCCTTTTGGTGAGGAACTTTTGGGGTCTTTCCAACTGCTGCAGGTGTCAGGTAAGGTACATTCGAATGGGGTTGTACTCAATCATTGGTCTGATAAGTGAAGAGTACAGGGGTACAATGACCTCTCCTGATCTGGATGTGAATCCCTTCATGATCAGGTGGGCAATGTAGAAGGTCCTCCTAACCACTTTGGCAATGTGAGTGTCAAAAGAGAGGTTAATGTCAACTTGGGTCCCCAGGTCCCTGATAACTTCTTCCGTGTTTAATGGATTACCACCTATGTGGTAATTAGAGGTTACCTTGTTTTTCAGAAAGGGTATGACTATACATTTTTTGGCATTTAGCTTAAGGCCATGGCTCTGGCACCAGTTATCCATTTCTATGAGACCTCTCTGGAGGATGTCTGTGTCTGATGGAGTGTCAATTATGGTGCCCAGTTTGCAGTCATCTGCAAATTTTGTCAGCCACAATCCCCCTATGTTTGCCTGCACTTCAGAAAAATAAATGCTGAACAAGAGGGGGCCCAGGACTGAGCCCTGTGGGACACCACTCGTGACCGGCTTAGAGTCTGACATGGCACCAGCAACTCTAACCCTGTGTGTTCTGTCCTTGAGCCAGTTTGCAACCCATCTTGTGACATATGGGTTTACATCTAAGCTGGTGAGCTTTTCTATGATGCCCGAGTGGGGTATTGTGTCAACGCTTTTGCTAGGTCAAGGTAGGCTGTGTGAACTGCCTTATCCTCATCAATGGCCTTAGTGACTGTTTCAAAAGTCGACCAAGTTCAAGAGGCAGGATCTGCCCTTGACAAAGCCAAATTGGGTAGGATCCAGTGTCTGTAGGTCCCCAATGTCTTTATTTATGAGTTCCATTATGATCCTCTCCATAGCTTTGCAGACAAGGCTCGTCAAGCTTATGGGGCGGTAATTTCCAGGATCCGTAGAAGCACCGCCTTTGTGGAGTGGGACCACAGTTGCCGTCCGCCATTCTTTGGGTACATATCCTGTAGTAAGGCTAAGATTAAACAGCAGCCTTATGTGTGGGTTTAGTTCCTCATTGAGTTCATGTAGCACACAGCCGGGGACACGGTCCGGTCCCATTGATGCTGTGTTTTTGCTTTAGAGAGCAGTTCTCACCTGGGCATCTGAGATGTTTGGGAGGCTAGACTCTGGTGGGATAGATATTTCTCCTTTTGGGGAGGGAGGGAGAAATTTGCACTGAACCTGTCTGCCAGTATGTTGGCAATGTCTGTGGGTTCAGTGATTTTTTTATCATTTTGGACTAATTCTGAGCATATCTGGGAGTTTCCACCCAGGTTTCTAACATAGCTAAAGAAGGCTTTATGATTGTCTTTTGTGTCATTAGTGATTTTCTCTCAAAGTTGGCCTTGGATGATTTTATGAGTGATCGTAGTTTTTGCTAGTATTGATCAGAGATGCCTTCCCTTTTAGGGATTTTGCTCTGTCATGTAGTAGCTTTCTCCTCTTATTGTAGAGTTTGTTTATGGCTGGGGTCCACCAGACCGGCGCCTGCCTTTGGTGGAAAGGGTCTTGATTTTATTAGGGATTGCTTGATCCATACATTCCTGGAGGTGCTCGTAGAAGGCATTTGTAAGGGTTTCAGCAGCGTGGGTTGTGGTTTCCACTGGCTCAGGGGCCTTGAAGGATACCACTCCAGTCTTAAGAAGTGTGAAGTTTGCTTTTGAGTAGTTCTTCACTGTGGTCTTTTTGCTGGGGGTGGGGGCAGGATGTGGATCTCCAGTGAGATTAATTTATGGTCTGATCTCACCAATGAGGGATATACTTCCAGTGTGGAGCATTTTGTCCCCATGTTTGTGATGATCAGGTCTAGTATATTTTCTCCTCTTGTGGGAATGGTGACTAGTTGTTCCATAGCATTTGAGTTTATGAACTCAAGGAACCTTTGGGCTAGGGTGTTGGGGTTTGAGTAATGTTCCCAGTCTATGTTTGGGTAGTTGAAGTCACCCAATATGATGGTGTTTGGAGAGACATTCATACTCTCCAGTGTCTTCAGGAAGGCTGTGTGGGTTTCCTGAGTTTGAGAAGGTGGTCTGTAGCATGTTACAAACTGTAGGGCAGTTTTACCTATGGTTAATTGCACCAGGATGGTCTCCGATGCTTCGTGCGTTGCCACTAACCTGGAGGTGTGGGTATCCTTTATGAATATGGATACTCCCCCTCCTTTTGTGGTTCGGGCCAGATTTTGGGGCCGGAACGCATGATATGAGGTATAACCTGATAGTGCTGGGGTGCTCTCAGGAGCCTTGAACCAGGTTTCAGTCACAGCACAGACATCGATGTTCTCCATACTGAGGAGGGCTTCGAGGGCGTGCATCTTGAGGTTTAGACTTCTGGCATTGAGCAGTATTACCCTTAGTTTTTCTCCATTTTTGTTTTCTAGGGCGGTAGGTTTATCATTTGAGCCTTGCCTAAAAAGGCACTATGGGGTGGCAGAGCCTTTGCCAATATCCGGAAGCCCAGGGGTGACAGGTGCAAGCCATCCCTTGTGAAGCAGCGTGGCTTGTCAAGCATGTCATCCCAGGCAAACAGACATTGGATCCCCTTAGAATGACACCAGTAATTAAGCCAATTATTAAAGCTGATCATTTTGTCTCTGTATTGTGGCATCATTCTTGGTGAGGGTAGGATACTGCTCAGGGTCAGGGTCATACCGGCCTGGGCTACATAATCTGAGAGCTCCTCTATGTCTCTTTTCATGTAGTCCAGGGAGGTACGTCTCAGGTCGTTCACACCGGCATGGACAATGACTGAGTCATACTTGTACTTGCTGTGGAGTGACCTGAGTGCTTGTGTTATGTGGCGGATTCTTTTCCGCCACACATTTTCCTTTTCCATTGGCTACTGACAGACATCCTAAGGTCATCATCGTACAGTACCACTGCTAGCACAGTAATGCTCCTGTGAACTACAGCAGAGATATGGCCAATATATGTGGACAGTCTGACATACTGTGGTCAGTCCAGAAGTATACACAGAACCCCTTAGTGCAAGACATGTGGACCAAGCCTGACAATGTGGATGTTAACAGCCATGTAGATGGGTATATCAGGCAAATGCAGGTATACATTTGCCCCATAGGTTATGCATTCACACATCCCTGTCTGTCCTGAGACATAATAACTTTTGGTACAGAAGTGCCATGGTCACATACTACCCACTAGTTAGTGACATACATCTGTACAGCATCCCACTGCTTTGTCTGACATACATGACTGTTATAGTGGCCTGGCAGCAGTACATCTGGCAAGTATCTGGACATAACATCTCACTGGGTAATTACAGTAAGCTGCTAGGCATGTAACAAAGTACTGTGCAGGCTACAGGCAGACTGCCACAACACTGGCCTGCATTTCCTATGGGGGAATGCACATGTACCTGCATATATAGCAGGCTCTACAGGCATGTCACAGCACAGAGTAACAGACACCTGTGTGAAAGTGCATAACCACAACCAATGTGAACACAGCCACAGTCATATATGGTAAGCTAGCGTAATATTATAGTATATGGACTATCTGATCAACAGCATCCTCATATGTGCCACTCACACACTAACCCTATATATACTGGGCCGCTACACAGTGTGATCTGATGCCTGTCTGTGGTATGGGACATGTGTGTGTTTAGCCCTACAAACATGTAAGCCAACAGTGGAGCAGCATGTAACATCAGATAGAACAGGACCAATAACAATGACATCTACCACAGTCTGTACACAGGCCAAGGTACATATTCACACTACATACACTGTCGACAATCTCAGTAAGTACACATACCACAGTACTGTACACACAACCACAGAATGCCCAGAATATGTCCTCAAATATAACTCCTACTATACATAACATGTGTAGCAGTCTGATATCTCACTGGCTTGTTATCATATATGATGTAAAGAAATATGGTGTACAGAACATGTGCATCTCTTACTGCATGACATATGTACAAATTGACAGAGTTGTGGCTGGAGGCACAAATGCAGGGCCAATATTGACATGTTGATGTGATAACCTCATACATTTACTGTTGTAACAGGGTTTGTTGCAACATATGTCCTATGAGGGATATGAAGTCAGTAACTCTCACGGCTGTCACCATGTACTAACTGCAATCCTCACACTATGCTTCTGCAGTTCACAGATAGGTGCTCTGTTGGTAACACAAGAAACATATGGCACCACACACTGCCTTGTCTGCAGATGGCCCTACCGATGGGGGTTTCCTCATAAACATAGCACTGACATGACAGGTATTAGAACTTGTAGGACAGCCATATCCACACATACCCTGTTGAACCAACATTACTCCAAATGCAGTATAGCAGCACTTACAGCCTGTAATCAAGTCAGGCACACCCCCTCCTGTGTGTTGGCCTGTTTCCACAGTGTATGTTGTTAGTGGGTAAATCCCCAATCCATCTGTAATGTTGTTTGCCAAATAACAGATGTAGGTCCTGCTCACAGTGAAGGAAAAGGCCCAACACCAACATGATGTTCCTAGATATTGGAGTGTGTTTCCAAGCAATTGGCTATGGAAATGTTACCACAGCTGTTCCACATGCAATCGGCTAGAGGAGGGCTGAAATTTGTGCACAGGCCATCAGCTGATCATGAGCATCACATACAATACACATGCTGCTGCCTAAGCAAAGGAGGTGCAAGTCTCCACATCCACCAGAGAGGGAGTGAGAGAGGCAGACAGAGGTAACTATAAGTCAGGGAGAGGTGGGAGAGTAAAGCTTAAGCATGTTTGTGTTACACACCTAACAGTACAGGGTATCAAACCCCTGACTGATTATGTATTGTTATCACATGTCTATGCAGTTATTGGATGTGCCACATAAGTTACATGTTGAGAAGCCCTCCAAACATATATGTGATGGTGAGTGACATCTGCAACAGTGATATGGTAGCTATAAAGTAGGTGTAGTACACATGCCTGCCCGCACAAACACGTGTCACCGTCAATGCAGCCACACTCTCTCAGGGACCCACACACATTGACCCACTTGGCAAGGTCAGGAATACAACTCATCATGCGTTAGATTGCTACACTACAGTACTGTGCAGGTATCACATGCACCACAGAGGTTATCCAGAAGTTATATGAGCAAAGGGTATGTGGAGGTGTCTGACATCAGACAGCATGCTTCAGTATGCCAATGAGGGTTGCAATGAGTGTTAATGTGATCATAGGCATCATACACCACACATACAGACACAGGGTGCCAGTACTGACATGTATGGGTGCATTGCTTCATGGTTATGTAGTGGTTGACTGTGCCAGACAGCTATACAAGGCTAGGTGATGGGTATACCTTGGCATCAGGCCACATGACAATGGTCTGCAGTGTGGCTCAGGGGTATAGTGTCTGGATTGGCCCACACAGGTGGGTATTGTATTCACCATCCAGTCAACTGGGTAATTATTGTGTGTGGCCATTGCTGTGCATTGCTTGCCATGTATGTGTTCCTTAGTCCATGACATGGACAGTGTCTGGGATGTGCACATGTCCCACATGCATGCTGTGTAGTGACATGTAGAACTGTACCTGGGGTATCTGGCCCATGTTGTGTACAGAGATTCTTTTCATCAGATGTGCCAGTCCTGGCCTCATGTGGTGGGACCTTTTAATGGACAGCAGGTTGATCCTGCACCTATATTGATAGCATGATACAAGTATTCCCTGATGCCAGTGGCATCTGTCCATACAGGGCATGTATTTAAGGCATGGTATGTCCTTTGTGGTTCACATTGGATGGCACCACAGGTGTTGCAGGTGTCCCATGGGGAACATAGGGAAGGTGCACTGTCTGCATGTACATGCCTATTGGATTGATAGACAGGATGCCATGCCCTCTGTAGCCCACTGCAATCACACCATGGTTACTATCAGTGGGCAATATGCAGGGTACCACCAACATAGGGGTTGTCACCTAGGCAAGTGTGTGTGTGTGTATGAGGCATGGGTTGAGAGTGTTCTATGGGTAATACAAAGGTTGCTAACCTTGTTTGCCAGGCCTATACGTTACATGTCAGGGTATGGATTTTCACCCCAGCCTCTTGGCTATTTCATATCTGTTATCCCTGCAAGGTGAACATTGTGACATATACTAGGGCTACCTTATAAGAAATTTGCAAAACCTGCTCCACAATGAGTCTAGTTTTTACAATCTCACCACCACCTCCACACAGGATACGAATGACAAACACCTGTCATGTCTGGGATTAGAACTTCTACCTAGTTTACCACACTACAGCAGTACACAGTTATAGGATGCACTATGGAGATTACTGGGCTATAGCTTCCCCAAAAGTGTATTTCACAGTGAATGACATCAGCAGGCTTGTTAAAGTAGGGCATTTGAATTGTAGTGAGTGTGACTAAGCATTGATCCCTACACAAACATAGAAATGCACATGCAAACAGCCGCACCTGCCATGTGTGGGAATACAACCCCTACTAGAATTCTAGATTGCAGTACAGCATTATGCTGTTATACGACGTGCCACAGAGATTACTGGAGGACTCCTTCCCCAAAGGTGTATTTCACAGTGAATGACATCAGCAGGCTTGCCAAAGTAGGGCATTTGAATTGTAGTGAGTGTGACTAGCCTAAAAAGCATTGCTCCCTACACAGACATAGAAACACACACACAGACTTCCACACCTGCTATGTGTGGGAAAAGAACCCCTATCAGAGTTCTATATCACACTACAGCATTATGTTGTTATAGGATGTGCCACAGAGATTACAGGAGGATTCCTTTTCCAAAGGTGTATTTCACAGTGAATGACATCAGCAGGCTTGCCAAAGTAGGGCATTTGATTTGTAGTGAGTGTGAGTAGCCTAAAAAGCAGTGCTCCATACACAGACAGAAATGCACACACAGTTGCCATGTCTGGGGTTAGAACTCCTACCTAACTAGTTTATCACGCTGCAGCAGCACACAGTTATAGGCTGCACCACGGACATTATGGGGCTATACTTTTCCCAAAGGTGTATTTCACAGTGAATGATATCAGCAACCTTGCCAAAGTAGGGCATTTGAATTGGAGTGTGACTACCCTAAAAAGCATCACTCTCTCCACAGACAGAGACACACACAAACACAACACACAGTTATCATGTCTGGGATTAGAACTCCTACCTAACTAGTTTATCACACTATAGCAGTATGCAGTTATAGGATGTGCCGCAGAGATTACTGGGCTACATTTTCCCAAAGGTGTATTTCAAAGTGAATGACTTCAGCTGGCTTGTCATAGAAGGGCTGCGGGGAGGGCAGTGTGTGTGCATGGGCCATAACCCATTCATCTAGAGGTTGGCACACTACATGCGGGCACATGCAGGATTATATGCCACAGATATGTGTATACAGTTGCTAGATTACTACTTCCTTGTACAGTCATGTTGCACAGCTAGCACCTGCACCACATAGTCTGTAATGCTGATGAATACTGGTGGATAATGTATATAGTGTGTGACATTTACACCTCATGTGGTTGTAGCCATTTGGCTGTGTGCTGTGTGGGCCAGGCCTCATAATGGATGGCTCCTTGTCACAGTCACTCTCTTCCACACATCTATGTACATCTACTTTTGGCTTATTATAGAGTGTTGTCCTTGTATATATGTCTGTATTCCTATCCACTGTGTGTGCAAAGCATGACTGGTGCATACTGAGGAGGGTATGCACTAACATCTGCAACTGCCAGACATGTATGGTCCACTGTTGTTTGCAGACATGGCTTCATTTGTATGACCTTTCAGTATGTTGTTGTCTACATTGCCTTCATTCCTCTAAGTGTGTGAGCATGCCCAGTATGCCCTTCTGTACCAAATGTGTGGATCGATTCCAGGTAGTTTGTACTCCAGTGCAGACCATTGTGCTGTACACCTACAGGTAGCAAACTGTTTCTGCAGGGTATCCGTCGATCATTTGGCAATATGGGAACAAACTGTGCAGGGGATAGTGTGTACTGTAGGTAATTGTGTCTGTGCTGCTTCAGCTACATGGTACTGCTGTTAGCAGAGATATTCTGACATGTGTACTGTTATACAATGTGATGTTTTCTGTCCTCATGTACTGTCAGGTGGACATTCTTGCTCACAGTGATGTCTTGGGGGACAAGGGTGACTGCAGCTGTGTCTGGTATTGTGAGTAGACACATATTCATGGTAAGTTATGCCATTCTGGAGAGGGAGCTGCAGACACTTGCAGCTGGGTCTGTGTATCCAGTTCAGCAACTTGGTACAGTGCTGACAGAGGATCCCATACTTGTACATCCATCGCCATGACAGTATGGCCTTATCTTGCTGTGGCAATACCTCACAGCTATACAGATTCACACAGGTTACCCAGAGACAGGGACCATGATTCAGGACATTACACCTTTTGTGGTGCATGGCCAGGTATGTAGCCACCCATTTATGTGTTTGCAGTCAGGGATAGTGTGTGCACTCAGCTTTGTGTCAGACCTTGCACATTCCATGCTGCCCATGCCCCCACACCCACTCTGTTATTCTATCCCCTTCCATACATTATACATACATTCTCTGATACTTACCCTAGGGTTATTACCCTATCACAGCTGTGTTTTGGTGTTGGTCCTCAGTTCATGCAATGGGACATGGTGGACATGTTACTGTGGTTTGTCCACATGTTCTTGCATATGGCTTATGTGGAGTGTGTTATGTTGTTATTTGGGTGTCCATGACATAATATGCATTGGCAGTACGTGTGAGATACAGGCCTTTGGCAGAGGCCTGTGGGTCACTTGGTGTTGATACAGGCCAGATGTGGCAGGCTGTTGCATTCGGTTAGTCCTACAGTCTCAGACCGCCATACAGTATATTCCTCTGTGGTAACAGGGTTGGTGTTCATGCCAATACCCTCTATCCATCCTGATCAGGTGGTGTGGATGCTGGCAGGGTGCTACCTATGCCTAGGGACACACTTGCATGGGACACCTGCATTGAATGCTGCATTCTTTTGCTATTGCCATGTACAAATGGGGTCATATTGTACCCATTCCCCAGAGCAAGGATACAACCAGAGAGGTACTTGTGGGTGGTGTTTGGGTGAGCTGGGTGCATGTGTGCTATGGGCACTACTTGCATCTGACACACAGATATGCATGGGGTATTCCAGTTATGCTGGCATGTGCAGGTACATCAGCTGCTTCCCAATACATCAGTCCTACCTCCTTTGTGATCTGCAAGTGTTCGGGCAGACAACAATGGTATCCCCTACTACAGGAACAGATAATGTGATGCATACCTATTTGTACAATTCCAGGGGTTTGTCCATTTCACAGTTACACAATATATAATGTAAGTCCGGGGTACTTTCCTCTGTGCACTGCTTGTATATCTAGCCCAACAGCCATGCCATGTCAGTCTTTCAGATGGTGACACCTATTACCACCATACATTTACAATGGTTTACTGCTAGCATGTGTTATACTGGTGGGTATTGTCTTTGGCACTGCAGTTGTGAGGACTTGGCCCTGTCATCAGCAGTAGTGGGCAATGGCCACCAGGTCATACCTAAACATGCATACATACTCACAACTCTCACACAATATGAAACACACACCAACCTAACACACGCATACCTGCATATTGTGCAAATTCTACAATCTATCCTGCTACCTTGGCCACCTCTGTGCATCTGTGCTCCATTGGTATTATACCTACACATACATGTTATTACATGTCTACATATAGTTGTGGGGGCACACCTGACTGTTTCTACATTTCTACACAGAATTTAGGGGGCATACCTGACTATTTCTACATCTCTACACAGGATTGGGGGGGGGCACACCTGACTGTGTCTACATTTCTACACAGGATTAGGGGTTACGCCTGAATATTTCTACATTTCTACATAGGATGGGGGCACACCTGACTGTTTCTACATTTCTACACAGAAATGGGGGGGCACACCTGACTATTTCTACATTTCTACACAGGATTGGGGGGCACACCTGACTGTTTCTACATTTCTACACAGGATTAGGGGTTACGCCTGAATATTTCTACATTTCTACATACTGTTAGTTCAGTAAAGCGAGGTCCTTGTCAGAAAGCAGACTCAGCACAGATACTGCCTTAACGTGTTTATTAAAACAAAGACGTTTTCACCACGGCAATCCGTGGCTTCTTCAGAAGATAAAACAAACAATCCTAAACTCTGTTTAAAAATCAAAAAAGAGGAAATGACATCATCAAACTTCCTCAAAGCAGCATCAGTGTTATAAAAACATTTAAAGTCTTAAAATAACAGCCTTAATAAACGTACAAATGTCACGGTCATTACTGTTACTTAATACAATACCTTTAAACCGTGTTTTAAAAATGTAAGAGAGCATCCTATCCAAATATCAAAATAAAAAAATATATTAGTAAGATTGTGACATCTTTTTAATTGCCACAATCACGGATGGATCAACTTCCCTATAGCAATATTCACAAGGTATACATATTGTATTTTAAAAGGTATATGCATGTGTACTTCTTATTAAATGCACATACAAAAACCTTTAAAATTAAACATAGCACTAAATAAATAAGTATACCAGAAACATTTTTAATTTTATATCTACTTCTATTCTGTATTCAAAGTTTTGTTGCCACTCATTACAATCATAAAGGTCAACAAAATTCCTTCTATTTATGACGCTATTCTTCACAAATTGCCAAAAATGAATCACCTAAGGTAACTTTTTAGTTTTAAAACAGGGGCTATATTACAGTTACTATTTAGTCCTGGATCCCTAAATGCGTCCAGGCGTAACTGCCATTCTAGCTCCCTGTTTTCTAAAATCAATGAAAATGGACCTCCCCTAGTTTTAATTGGTACATGGTCGATAGCCATAAATTGGAAACTGTGACCAGGGTTTAAACCTATATGCTTCGCCAGGGCGTTGTCACACTTGCTGTTTTTTATGGCATAAAGATGTTCGTATATTCGTCCTTAGCGCCGATCCGTTTTACCTATGTAAAACGCATCACAACAATTACACATTGCGGTATAGATAATGGATTTGCTCTCACAATTTAAAGCAAATCGTATCCGGTACTTCCTATCCCTGATAGTAAAAGTTTCACCTGTTCTCACCTCATGACAATACCTACAAAAGCCACATTTAAACATCCCATTTCGCTTATAAAAAGAATTTGGGGATATCTCTCTTTGTAGTAATTCCTTCAAATTATTTGGTCTCTTAAATATGAATCTTGGTTTACTACCTAATTTGTCAGCCAAATGTGAGTTTGTAGATATCAAATGCCAATTTTTATGTATTATGGCCAAGATTCCCTTAGAATTCCTACTGAATGTAGTAATGAAACTCAGAGAGTAGTCTATTTCTTCACCCGCTTGTCCAATGATCCCTACCTCATTACAGTTTAAGTCGCTTCCTATTAATGTTCCATTAATGGGTGGGTCACTGGTTATGGACCTACATTGAAGTAATAGAGGTTTATAAAACCCACTAGTCCTTTTTCTAGTGACCTCCCCTATCAAATCACATAACATTTGGTCTGGATAACCACGGTTTCTGAACATTGTTCTTAACAGTTCACATTCCTTGTCAAAATCTGCCATGGTACTACACATTCTTCCAGCCCTCACCAATTGCCCTTTGACAATAGATCTTTTCTGTTTGTGTGGGTGGAAACTGGAAAAATGTAGAAATGCATTACAATATGTGTGTTTTCTAAACACTGTTGACGTTAAACATTGACCTACGATGTCCTTTTCTAGTTTAACGTCAAGGTAATCAATTACCCCAGTTGAAAATTTTGATGTGAATCTTAGGAACTCAGTAGTTGAGTTCATAATGTCCACAAAAGCCGTAGCTTCCAGTTCAGTACCCCTGAACAATATAAAAATATCATCCAGGAATCGAGTGTAATAAATGACAGGCTTCATTAGGCCTGAGATCTTCTTTAAGATGTTGGTTTCCCAATAGCCCATAACATAATTGGCTACCCCACCCCCACATGGGGAGCCCATCGCCACACCGCATTTTTGGAGAAAGAAGTCGCCGTTGAACATAAAGTAGTTGGAAGTTAGAACAATGTCTAACAATTCTGTTACCAGGTCGACTTCTAATCTGGAAGCACCAAGTTCTTTAAGCATAGAGCCTGTCCATTCAACCGCCTCCTGGTGTGGAATGGAGGTATATAGATCAATGACATCAATGGTCAAAAAATTGTTGTTGTCATTGTACAAGATTCCATTGATATTCTCAAGAAAGGACCAAGAGTCCTTGCAAAGACTAGTGATCCCTTTTATATACTTATCTAAAATTTTTGTGATAAGTTTTGAACAGGGGTAAGTGATCGAGGACCTGCCATCGATCAGTGCTCTCATAGGGGGGTCATGAATGTTTTTATGGATTTTAGGGATCCCGAACATGGCAGGAATTTTAGGACAGTTAATGTCAATGTAGTTGTATAAGTTGATATCTATTTTTCCTGCCAGGAACAGGTCCCTAAAATAACCTCTTATCTTCCTAATGCTACCATTGACCTCACTTCTAGATGATCTCACATACGCGTCTGTATCCAAAACTTTAACCATTTTTTCATTGTATGTTATGTTGTCAAAAAGGACAAGACCCCCACCCTTATCAGGTTTTAATAGGCGAACGGGCAACCGACATATCTCATCCAAGAGTGACATTTGTTCCTTGGAAATATTTATATTATTTTCACCAAACTTGCCATTACTATTGGCTGCCAGATATCTGAAATCCATTTCACAAATTCTCTCAAATAATTCCAAGGTGTTATGTAGTGGGGGATTGAACACACTAGGTAGCTTCATAATAGGTAAACTGACACCAACAGTGGTCACATTTTCAGTATCATTTTGTTGGTTAAAGACAAGTTTTAAATTCATCTTTCTCACATAACATTTCAATTCAATTAATTCCTTAGAAATGCTTCCAAAATAGTTTGGGACAAAGGAGTTCCCAAAAGCTAAAAGTTCTATTAACTGTTCATCAAGTAATATCTCAGAGAAATTGTAGATCTTAAAATCTCCTTTTTTATTTGTAAGTATAACAGGGTAGTCACCTGAAATAGGTGGACAAGGTATAGTGTCTTGATCAAAGGACAAATCACCCGCTACTAGAGGAAGTTCAGTGTTTATTCCTGAATTTAATTCTTCCTCTTGTTCGTGTTGGTTTTGTTGCTGCGTTGTCCTAAAAAATTCCTACCATGTTGGTAATTACCTGTATTACTCATAGTTCCATGGCCCTGTTGATGGTTACCAGAACTGTCCCTGTCTCTAGTGGAAGCTTTTATTCTTTTACTCCGTCTTGGTCCTGTGTTATCACAGTCATTATTTTCTTCTATTATGTCATCCAGGCAGTCCCTATCCTCACACACATCTATACTCTGACTAACATTGGTGTGACCCATACGTGTATTATTAGGCCCCTTAAGTCTAGGGTATGCCTCACCTTTGGAGTAAGCTTCCCTATCCCTGACTAGTTTTTTATTTTTACCAGCTTTTAACTTCACCAATAATGTGTCAATACTCGACAAAATCCGACCATAGTCGAATTTATATCTGGTAAAGTCCAAATCAAGTTTTATGTCTTTATCCAAGTTATTTAATTCATTCACCAACAAGTCAATGTGGAGTGAATAATGTTTAACAATAATTTCTAATAACTGCACTCCTTGCTGTTGAAACAGTAATTCTAAATCATTGAAGAATGCTTGGTCAACAACTAAGGAAGAAGGTACAAATTGTTTCTCAACCCCTTAGGGATTAATTTTTCTGATATACATTGTTTAAAATAAGCAGACTCCAACTGCAATGTTTTCAATTTAAGCAGTTTGGAGTCAAATAATTTTAATTTATCAGCTAAACACGTGCTATTAGTACCTAAAACATCGGTACCAGCCAACATACCTTGCTGACAAAAAGACATGTTACCAGTGTCCAAAAGCCAACCTTCAAAATCAGGTAGCCCAAAATTAGTCCCAACAAGTCCATTGTCCGTACGTTGAGTAGGTCTATTTGTCATAACCGCACCAGCAAAGGAACCAGGGCGTCCTGTCCTCGTCTCTCCTTCTGGGCTAACACCCGAAAAAGGAAAGAAATTGTCCATACTGTCCACACATGTCAAGTTGGTGTTTCCATCCACATTAGTTCTCTCCGGTTGGGCCGCTGGTATCACGTCGTCGATACTACTTTGACTAGCACCGACTGTGTTTAAACCACCGCCAACCCCTACCATAGGTGCTCGAAAAGTTGCCTGGAAGTCGTCCATCCTCGAATTAAGTTGATCCAGTCTGGCTGATAAACCAGCCAACACGCTGGCTAGATCTACACCGTTGCTGTCGGCACCACTCGCCATCACACTGCTAGAGTATGCTACACGACAAACAGGAAGCCTCGCTCAAGAAACCACAAACCACGATACCACAAAACAAACCAAACCGTTAGTTCAGTAAAGCGAGGTCCTTGTCAGAAAGCAGACTCAGCACAGATACTGACTTAACGTGTTTATTAAAACAAAGACGTTTTCACCACGGCAATCCATGGCTTCTTCAGAAGATAAAACAAACAATCCTAAACTCTGTTTAAAAATCAAAAAAGAGGAAATGACATCATCAAACTTCCTCAAAGCAGCATCAGTGTTATAAAAACATTTAAAGTCTTAAAATAACATCCTTAATAAACGTACAAATGTCACGGTCATTGCTGTTACTTAATACAATACCTTTAAACCGTGTTTTAAAAATGTAAGAGAGCATCCTATCCAAATATCAAAATAAAAAAATATATTAGTAAGATTGTGACATCTTTTTAATTGCCACAATCACGGATGGATCAACTTCCCTATAGCAATATACACAAGGTATACATATTGTATTTTAAAAGGTATATGCATGTGTACTTCTTATTAAATGCACATACAAAAACCTTTAAAATTAAACATAGCACTAAATAAATAAGTATACCAGAAACATTTTTAATTTTATATCTACTTCTATTCTGTATTCAAAGTTTTGTTGCCACTCATTACAATCATAAAGGTCAACAATAACACTGATGCTGCTTTGAGGAAGTTTGATGATGTCATTTCCTCTTTTTTGATTTTTAAACAGAGTTTAGGATTGTTTGTTTTATCTTCTGAAGAAGCCACGGATTGCCGTGGTGAAAACGTCTTTGTTTTAATAAACACGTTAAGGCAGTATCTGTGCTGAGTCTGCTTTCTGACAAGGACCTCGCTTTACTGAACTAACGGTTTGGTTTGTTTTGTGGTATCGTGGTTTGTGGTTTCTTGAGCGAGGCTTCCTATTTGTCGTGTAGCATACTCTAGCAGTGTGATGGCGAGTGGTGCCGACAGCAACGGTGTAGATCTAGCCAGCGTGTTGGCTGGTTGATCAGCCAGACTGGATCAACTTAATTCGAGGATGGACGACTTCCAGGCAACTTTTCGAGCACCTATGGTAGGGGTTGGCGGTGGTTTAAACACAGTCGGTGCTAGTCAAAGTAGTATCGACGACGTGATACCAGCGGCCCAACCGGAGAGAACTAATGTGGATGGAAACACCAACTTGACATGTGTGGACAGTATGGACAATTTCTTTCCTTTTTCAGGTGTTAGCCCAGAAGGAGAGACGAGGACAGGACGCCCTGGTTCCTTTGCTGGTGCGGTTATGACAAATAGACCTACTCAACGTACGGACAATGGACTTGTTGGGACTAATTTTGGGCTACCTGATTTTGAAGGTTGGCTTTTGGACACTGGTAACATGTCTTTTTGTCAGCAAGGTATGTTGGCTGGTACCGATGTTTTAGGTACTAATAGCACGTGTTTAGCTGATAAATTAAAATTATTTGACTCCAAACTGCTTAAATTGAAAAAATTGCAGTTGGAGTCTGCTTATTTTAAACAATGTATATCAGAAAAATTAATCCCTAAGGGGTTGAGAAACAACTTTGTACCTTCTTCCTTAGTTGTTGACCAAGCATTCTTCAATGATTTAGAATTACTGTTTCAACAGCAAGGAGTGCAGTTATTAGAAATTATTGTTAAACATTATTCACTCCACATTGACTTGTTGGTGAATGAATTAAATAACTTGGATAAAGACATAAAACTTGATTTGGACTTTACCAGATATAAATTCGACTATGGTCGGATTTTGTCGAGTATTGACACATTATTGGTGAAGTTAAAAGCTGGTAAAAATAAAAAACTAGTCAGGGATAGGGAAGCTTACTCCAAAGGTGAGGCATACCCTAGACTTAAGGGGCCTAATAATACACGTATGGGTCACACCAATGTTAGTCAGAGTATAGATGTGTGTGAGGATAGGGACTGCCTGGATGACATAATAGAAGAAAATAACGACTGTGATAACACAGGACCAAGACGGAGTAAAAGAATAAAAGCTTCCACTAGAGACAGGGACAGTTCTGGTAACCATCAACAGGGCCATGGAACTATGAGTAATACAGGTAATTACCAACATGGTAGGAATTTTTTAGGACAACGCAGCAACAAAACCAACACGAACAAGAGGAAGAATTAAATTCAGGAATAAACACTGAACTTCCTCTAGTAGCGGGTGATTTGTCCTTTGATCAAGACACTATACCTTGTCCACCTATTTCAGGTGACTACCCTGTTATACTTACAAATAAAAAAGGAGATTTTAAGATCTACAATTTCTCTGAGATACTACTTGATGAACGGTTAATAGAACTTTTAGCTTTTGGGAACTCCTTTGTCCCAAACTATTTTGGAAGCATTTCTAAGGAATTAATTGAATTGAAATGTTATGTGAGAAAGATGAATTTAAAACTTGTTTTTAACCAACAAAATGATACAGAAAATGTGACCACTGTTGGTGACAGTTTACCTATTATGAAGCTACCTAGTGTGTTTAATCCCCCACTACATAACACCTTGGAATTATTTGGGAGAATTTGTGAAATGGATTTCAGATATCTGGCAGCCAATAGTAATGGCAAGTTTGGTGAAAATAATATAAATATTTCCAAGGAACAAATGTCACTCTTGGACGAGATATGTCGGTTGCCCGTTCGTTTATTAAAACCTGATAAGGGTGGGGGTCTTGTCCTTTTTGACAACATAACATACAATGAAAAAATGGTTAAAGTTTTGGATACAGACGCGTATGTGAGATCATCTAGAAGTGAGGTCAATGGTAGCATTAGGAAGATAAGAGGTTATTTTAGGGACCTGTTCTTGGCAGGAAAAATAGATATCAACTTATACAATTACATTGACATTAACTGTCCTAAAATTCCTGCCATGTTCGGGATCCCTAAAATCCATAAAAACATTCATGACCCCCCTATGAGAGCACTGATCGATGGCAGGTCCTCGATCACTTACCCCTGTTCAAAACTTATCACAAAAATTTTAGATAAGTATATAAAAGGGATCACTAGTCTTTGCAAGGACTCTTGGTCCTTTCTTGAGAATATCAATGGAATCTTGTACAATGACAACAACAATTTTTTGACCATTGATGTCATTGATCTATATACCTCCATTCCACACCAGGAGGCGGTTGAATGGACAGGCTCTATGCTTAAAGAACTTGGTGCTTCCAGATTAGAAGTCGACCTGGTAACAGAATTGTTAGACATTGTTCTAACTTCCAACTACTTTATGTTCAACGGCGACTTCTTTCTCCAAAAATGCGGTGTGGCGATGGGCTCCCCATGTGGGGGTGGGGTAGCCAATTATGTTATGGGCTATTGGGAAACCAACATCTTAAAGAAGATCTCAGGCCTAATGAAGCCTGTCATTTATTACACTCGATTCCTGGATGATATTTTTATATTGTTCAGGGGTACTGAACTGGAAGCTACGGCTTTTGTGGACATTATGAACTCAACTACTGAGTTCCTAAGATTCACATCAAAATTTTCAACTGGGGTAATTGATTACCTTGACGTTAAACTAGAAAAGGACATCGTAGGTCAATGTTTAACGTCAACAGTGTTTAGAAAACACACATATTGTAATGCATTTCTACATTTTTCCAGTTTCCACCCACACAAACAGAAAAGATCTATTGTCAAAGGGCAATTGGTGAGGGCTGGAAGAATGTGTAGTACCATGGCAGATTTTGACAAGGAATGTGAACTGTTAAGAACAATGTTCAGAAACCGTGGTTATCCAGACCAAATGTTATGTGATTTGATAGGGGAGGTCACTAGAAAAAGGACTAGTGGGTTTTATAAACCTCTATTACTTCAATGTAGGTCCATAACCAGTGACCCACCCATTAATGGAACATTAATAGGAAGCGACTTAAACTGTAATGAGGTAGGGATCATTGGACAAGCGGGTGAAGAAATAGACTACTCTCTGAGTTTCATTACTACATTCAGTAGGAATTCTAAGGGAATCTTGGCCATAATACATAAAAATTGGCATTTGATATCTACAAACTCACATTTGGCTGACAAATTAGGTAGTAAACCAAGATTCATATTTAAGAGACCAAATAATTTGAAGGAATTACTACAAAGAGAGATATCCCCAAATTCTTTTTATAAGCGAAATGGGATGTTTAAATGTGGCTTTTGTAGGTATTGTCATGAGGTGAGAACAGGTGAAACTTTTACTATCAGGGATAGGAAGTACCGGATACGATTTGCTTTAAATTGTGAGAGCAAATCCATTATCTATACCGCAATGTGTAATTGTTGTGATGCGTTTTACATAGGTAAAACGGATCGGCGTTTAAGGGACCGAATATACGAACATCTTTATGCCATAAAAAACAGCAAGTGTGACAACGCCCTGGCGAAGCATATAGGTTTAAACCCTGGTCACAGTTTCCAATTTATGGCTATCGACCATGTACCAATTAAACCTAGGGGAGGTCCATTTTCATTGATTTTAGAAAACAGGGAGCTAGAATGGCAGTTACGCCTGGACGCATTTAGGGATCCAGGACTAAATAGTAACTGTAATATAGCCCCTGTTTTAAAACTAAAAAGTTACCTTAGGTGATTCATTTTTGGCAATTTGTGAAGAATAGTGTTATAAATAGAAGGAATTTTGTTGACCTTTATGACTGTAATGAGTGGCAACAAAACTTTGAATATAGAATAGAAGTAGATATAAAATTAAAAATGGTTCTGGTATACTTATTTACTTAGTGCTATGTTTAATTTTAAAGGTTTCTGTATGTGTATTTAACAAGAAAAACACATACATACACCTTTTAAAATACAATATGTATACCTTGTGAATATTGCTATAGGGAAGTTGATCCGATCCGTGATTGTGGCAATTAAAAAGATGTCACAATCTTACTAATATTTTTTCACTTTGATATTTGGATAGGATGCTCTCTTACATTTTTAAAACACGGTTTAAAGGTATTGTATTAAGTAACAGTAATGACCGTGACATTTGTACGTTTATTAAGGCTGTCATTTTAAGAGTTTAAATGTTTTTATAACACTGATGCTGCTTTGAGGAAGTTTGATGATGTCATTTCCTCTTCTTTGATTTTTAAACAGAGTTTAGGATTGTTTGTTTTATCTTCTGAAGAAGCCACGGATTGCCGTGGTGAAAACGTTTTTGTTTTAATAAACACGTTAAGGCAGTATCTGTGCTGAGTCTGCTTTCTGACAAGGACCTCGCTTTACTGAACTAACGGTTTGGTTTGTTTTGTGGTATCGTGATACATTTCTACATACGATGGGGGGCACACCTGACACTTGCACACATTTGCTATTACTGTACTGGTATATTGGGTACTACATTTCATTCTGTATTCTAACCTATCATGCTGACTAGAGGCATATCAGTGTACTACAGGTCTTAGCTTTGATTGACCTACATATTAGTTTCTGACTTCCTACCCTTCAGAACTAACATCGCACTGCCTGACTTGATGTAGTCTGTCTGTGTAGGACTGGGGGGGGGGGTTGCCCATAGGCATCATTCAGAGGCCATAGCACAGCCTTTGTTTGTGTTTGTCTACACCTGTCCTGCTGGATGAGATTGTTGTTGGGTATTTAAACCTCCCTGACTGGCATGTATGAGTCATATGGACAAACATAGGTTCATAGGTTCATAGGTTGGTACTAGGCTATCGGCCCTAGGACCTATACAAGCCTAGCCATAACAATTCCCTGGCTATTTCTTCCCATACTATTTACTTCCTGGACCCCTGTCTAGCAGGGTGACTGACGTGAACCCCGGGGTGAATTTCCTTTCTGCCATCCAATTGTCAAGGTTCCTTTTGAATGTGGCCCAGCACATGTGGCCCAGCACATTCCCTTGTCACCCTATGTAGTATTGGCTGCTATAGTGACACCCGTATTTGTTAAAGATCTCATGGTGCAACTATAGGTGTCTACTATCTGCTGGCATCCTATTCAGCCACCCGATTCCCTTGCATGCTCACATCCATACCATAGATACAAGTGACCGCACATACTACTCCAATCAGCTATCAGTAAGGGGAGTGACTTACCTTGTGGGTGTGCCAGTACTGAGGATAGTGCTGAGGGCTGCCTATGTTGGATGCACATAGTACACTTCCTATACATGGTTGAGCACAGGTAATGTCATGTTTGGCATCCCTTTTACTGTATGTGCGAGTCAGAGAGAGGTGTCATTCCCTGGGTTGCTACTGTGTCAGTGTATGTGCTATGCATTGTCTCTTTGCCAAGACCATGACATACAGGGCACACTTCTAGCTGCCTACTGGGGCAGGCTCAGGTTGTTCCTCTGAGTCACTCTGTGCCTGTGCAGGTCTTGGCACTGGTGGAGGGCTGTGTGGCCCTGCCCCGTGCTGTTCCTGCTGCAGCTGTTTCCACAGGATCATATTATGTATCATGGCACATACGATGACAATTTGGGTACATGAGCTGGTGAGTACGCAAGGCTCCACTGGATGTGTCAAGGCACTGGAACCATGACTTGAGCATCCCAAACACATGCTCTATTATGATTCTGGTCTGTGTGTGTGCCTCATTTTAGCATTCTTGCTCGGGTGTGTATGCATTTCTGATGGGTGTCATCAGCCACGGCTCCAGTGCATAACCAGCAAATCTCTGGTACAGCTGCATCAGATGCCAGATGTGGGAATCATGATAGCTTCCAGGGCAGCCAGCACACACATTCATTATAATGCCCTGGGCATCGCACATGACCTGGCAGTTGATGGAGGGGAAGCCCTTGCGGTTGATGTAGACCCTACCCCCTCACTGGGTGGTACTTTGATGCATATGCGTGTACTGTCTATATCACCAACCACCTCAGGGAATTCTGCTATTTGGTGGAAGAGATGCATATTGCTGGCCAACACCTCACGGGTGTTGAGTAAATATACGTGCTCACCGACATGTGCTCACATGGCATCCAGGAACTGGTGAAATACTCTGGATGCTGAAGCCTGTCAGATCCCTATGATATCCCCAGTTGGGCATTGGGAGATACTTGTGGCTAGTATTCCTAGGCCTACACATACCTTGGTATCCACTGGGATGGGTTCCCCTCTGTTAGTTCTGTGTGTCAGACATGGCCGACACAGCTCAGCATTTTGCTGTAGGTGGTATCTGTCCACCCTATAGTGTTCCACTATCTCCAGCTCATGTAGCCCCTGGCAGGTTACCCTGGGTCTGTACACTCTTCTCCGTCTCCTCGCTGTGGGTTGGTTGACAGCATTCTCATCCTCACCACCCTCAGCCTCTTCCAGAAGTTGTTGTATGATAGCTGCTGCAGCCCCTATCATTTTGTTGTTTTGTTTGTCAGAAGTTCCCTGCTTGTATACACCAGTGGTGTAGAGTATGGGAAAAACCAGAGAGAAAGGTGTTTGCATAGTTTATAGTAGTGTTCTGGGCTGGGCTGGTCTGCTGCCTGTGTAATTGGCTGATTCTGATACATTTCACCTGTCAGCAATGGTAGTTGTCCTAGCTTACCTTCCTACTGCTGTTTTTCCTTCCCATTGCCTTCCTGTTTGAGCCCAGGGGGCACGCCGCACAAACAGAGTGCTGTAATATGCACAAAGCTGCTATTTCCTGGTTTACTTTTTTTTCCCTTTAAAACCCAGTGTGTGGTGTGCACACATGCTTAGGCAATGTAAAGAGTGCTCGGCAGCCTCAGATACACCCCTTTGCATAGCTCTGCTAAGCTAGGAGCAAACCCAAGCCACAGGGCTCCAATCCGCTTACAGTATGCCTGACACCCCCCTATGATGTCAGCTAACTCCTAGGCTTACACCAGTCTATTCCTGCTCTTACACTGTCAGGTGCTGACTAGCATGCAGGGGAAATCTGGGATTCAGTATCATTTCCCTCATTTGCATAGGATTGCCTGCTGATGCATAGTTACAGGTCCCACACTGAGTCTCCCCCCTTAGCAACCACTATTCACTGGCCATGTTGTCTTCTGCCTGCCATTGAGTATAATGGCAAAATAGGGATTTTTGTTAGAAAGCTTATTTTATGTTTTTTTTTTTTTTTTTCTTATTTCCTCCGATCCCATTTGCGCACCGTTGCCCTATGCTTAAACAGCTGAGATCAGCTAAAAAAATAAAAGTTGATTTTTTTTTTATTTTTGCAAGTGTTTTCCATGCCAGTGGCCTTATAGTTGGCCATTGGCATGCTTTCTACATGATATACACCCTTTATTTGGAGAATCATGGCTCCGTTTTGTAATTTGCAGAAATGAACTCCATTAATGGCAGAGTACATTTCTTCAGATTACACTAGTCCTGAATGGCGTGATTTCAGCTTCCTAGATCGTAAATTCACCCCATTTTCATGGATTTCTCCTGCAAATGGGGTAATTTGCATACAAGGGCTGAGTCCATGCAGGACTAGTGCAGGAGTGCTCCTGCACGCCCCTAGAGGCTATTCCCAGATCGCACGGCAGACATATTTCCTGCTGGAGCTCCTGCACTAGTCCTGCATGCTGTGCAGGGCTTGCAGAATCCAGGGGCATATCTTTTCTACATTTAATCACAATCAGACCATTTTTTTCTGCTCCTCGTTTGTGCAAAGGTTGGCATTGTGCACAACTGAATACTGCTACTTCACATTCCAAAGTTCAACACTTCAAATTAGAATCACACATGCCCTAATACTTTGACAACATTAGCACCAATTAATTTCTCAGCACTGGGCTTTAGGAAGAGATTTTAAACAAAGATAAGTATTGTTACTGGATGTTATTACTTCATTACATGGAAATAGCTTACTGTACTCAGACGAACTGCAGTGAATGGAGTGGTTGACTGAACACTTCATTCTGTACAGTTATATCTGCACTGTATCACTTACACTTGCAAATGATACACAACCACATAGAGCCTTGGCACATATACTTCATCATTACTTAGCGCTAATGATATATAACCACATACACCCTTGACACATATACTTCATCATCATTTAGCCCTAATGATATACAACCACATAGAGCCTTGGCACACATACTTCATCATTACTTAGCCCTAATGATATACAACCACATAGAGCCTTGGCATACATGCTTTACCATTACTTATCCCTAATGATATACAACCACATAGAGCCTTGGCACACATACTTCATCATTACTTAGCCCTAATGATATACAACCACACCAAGCCTTGACACACATACTTTATCATTACTTAGCCCTAATGATATACAACCACATAGAGCCTTGACACATATACTTCATCATTACTTAGCCCTAATGATATACAACCACATAGAGCCTTGGCAAACATACTTCATTATTACTTTGCCCTAATGATATGCAACCAAATAGAGCCTTGGCACACATACTTCATCATTACTTAGACCTAATGATATATAACTACATAGAGCCTTGGCGCACATACTTCACCATTACTTAGCCCTAATGGTATACAATCACATATAGTCTTGGTACACATACTTCACCATTACTTAGCCCTAATTATATATGGCCAGATAGAGCCTTGGCACACATACTTCACAACTACTTAGCCCTAATGGTATACAACAACATAGAGCCTTGGCACACATATTTCCTCATTACTTACCCCTAATAATATACAACCAAATAGAGCCTTGGGACACATACTTCATCATTACTGAGCTTTAATGATATACACCCACACAGAACCTTGACACACATACTTCATCATTACTTATCCCTAAGATTATGCAAATACATAGAGCCTTGGTACACATACTTCATCATTACTTAGATCCATAGAGCCTTGGTAAACATACTTAATCATTACTTAGCCTTAATGATATACAACCACACAGAGCCCTGGCACTAGACCTAATGATATACAACCACATAGAGCCTTGACACACATACTTCATCATTACTTAACCCTAATGTTATACAACCACATATATCCTTTACACACATACTTCATCATTACTTAACCCTAATGGTATACAGCCACATAGAGCCTTTGCACACATACTTCATCATTACTTAGCCCTAATGATATGCAACCACATAGAGCCTTGGCACACATCCTTCACCATTACTTAGCCCTAATGATATACAACTACATAGAACCTTGGCACACATACTTCATCATTACTTAGCCCTAATGATATACAACCACACCGAGCCTTGACACACTTACTTTATCATTACTTAGCCCTAATGATATACAACCACATAGAGCCTTGGCACATATACTTCATCATTACTTAGCCCTAATTATATATAACCACATAGAGCCTTGGCACACATAATTCATCATTACTTAGCCCTAATGGTATACAATCACATATAGTCTTGGTACACATACTTCACCATTACTTAGCTCTAATTATATATGGCTAGATAGAGCCTTGGCATGCATACTTCACAATTACTTAGACCTAATGGTATACAACAACAGAAAGCCTTGGCACAAATATTTCCTCATTACTTACCCCTAATAATATACAACCAAATAGAGCCTTGGGACACATACTTCATCATTACTGAGCTCTAATGATATACACCCACACAGAACCTTGGCACACATACTTCATCATTTCTTATCCCTAAGATTATGCAAATACATAGAGCCTTGGCACACATACTTCATCATTACTTAGATCTAATGATATACAACCACATAGAGCCTTGGCAAACATACTTAATCATTACTTAGCCCTACTGATATACAACCACACAGAGCCCTGGCACTAGACCTAATGGTATACGACCACATAGAGCCTTGACACACATACTTCATCATTACTTAACCCTAATGTTATACAACCACATAGATCCTTGGCACACATACTTCATCATTACTTAACCCTAATAGTATACAACCACATAGAGTCTTGACACACATACTTCACCATTACTTAGCCCTAATGATATACAGCCACATAGAGCCTTGGCACACATACTACACAATTACTTAGCCCTAATGGTATACAACCACATAGAGCTTTGGCACACATATTTCATCATTACTTACCCCTAACAATATACAACCACATAGAGTCTTAGGACACATATTTCATCATTACTGAGCTCTAATGATATACACCCACATAGAACCTTGGCACACATACTTCATCATTACTTAACCCTAATTATATACAACCACATAGAGCCTTGGCACATATACTTCATCATTATATCACCCTAATGGTACATTACATAGCCCTAATGATATATAACCACATAGAGTCTTGGCACACATACCCCATCATTACTTAGCCCTAATGATATACAACCACATAGAGCCTTGGTACACATACTTCATCATTACTTAGCCCTAATGATATACAACCACATACCGCCTTGGCACACATACCTCATCATTACTTATCCCTAATGATATACAAACACATAAATCCTTGGCACACATACTTCATTATTACTTAGCCATACTGCATTAGAACATTTAGGATTGTTTTGTAGTGACAGTGCACATTGCCCATGCATGAGCAAAAACCATTGCTAATATCAGTAGCATTCATTAATGTTTACATTACATCATCCTTGCCTAATGAGCCATGGTTGTGTCATTGTCAAATCCTGTGTTTATCAAATGTGTGTGTCTCATGTATACACCATCATGTAAAACAGGTACATGTCAGTCTCAGTTCTCCTATATACATTAATGACAACATAGTTGACCTAAGCCCGGCATATGTATTTATTTTTCATCAAAGGATTGCACTTACACCTTCATATCCACAAATATAATGTTGCCCAAAAACTTCAACAGCACAATATCTTCTCTGATAAAGAAAGAGAACCTAATTGTAAGTTCTCTGCACTCTATCATGGTAGAAGTGAGACTTCTTCGGGGGCACTTGCATTAAGTATTGTATCCTCTAGATTGTGCAACCTAGATAGGTAGGGGGTTCTATTCTGCCAGCAGTCAACTTATGTGAGTGTATGAGGGGTTGTGTATAGAGTTAGGCAGAGCCAGAAAATGGTCAAATGGGGCCCTAAGCAGGGTAATGGACCAGGCTCCTTCCATAACCCCCTCGGCACCCATTTCAGAGTCACATTACTTGGATATTTCTTCCAATTTGCCATAAACACTGTTAAAAACTCTCAGTGCACATACTGTTTTCTGCTTTACTTCTACAATGATCATTTGGATTTAATTTAAAACTTTTATTTCAGATTTTATAGCACAAACACTGATAGGCATTTGCTAAACAAAACAATATAGTCTCACAATGAAAACAGATTTAGCATTAAAACGTCTTTGCCCTTGAAACTCACATTCATTGAAACAACATTGAAACCCACATTCAAAGAAAGTTCATCTGGCCAGTGGTGGGTAAAGTTTACCTTTTGGCTGTTTTTTAAATCATAAGTCCCCTGTATATATTTTTAGGACTATGCATGCATGCATGTGTTCTTTGATTCACTTTCCTGATTGAATTACATTATATTCCTTGTATAATATAGCAGCAATTGCTAGCGTGTGTTTTAAATTTGTAGTCTGAACATTTTTCCAGTAAGCAATAAAACAAAATATATGAACCAATAATAACAAAACTGCATAATTCATAAGATGTCATCAATAAAAGTTTACTCAAACTTCTGTCACTACAATCCATGAATTTCAGTCAATCTGTACAATCTCCACAGAAGTAAAAGTCATGTAAATAATTCCACATTAAATAAATATTTAACTAACAAAGAGGTTGCTGCTAGCAAACAACTTTATATTTCAGTGTTTTGTCTACAAATTCAGTATCTGCTGCCTTTGAAGAATAAATTCCCTATTTTACATTAAAAAAATAAATACACAACAGCCAAGGCAAAAAGGATGTATGGTTCACTCAAAAGAAAGAAGTAAATCTAAAAACACATCAGAGTGAACCAAAACAAAGTGGCAGTCAAAGACCAATCTTCAAGTGAAGTTAAAATCTGGGAATTTAGTAATACATACATGCTTTCGCAGTAGAGAGAGAAACCAATAATGCTGTAGCTAACATTTATGAACATGCTTTATGTATTTTTATATGTTTTCCATATATGCATTTCCATGCTTTATAGTAAGCATTTATTTAGCATTTTATGCATGTTTTCTCTTACTGTTTTTCTCATGCTGTTTTAGTATGTTGTGTTTTTATGCTATTTTATTATGCTGTGCCTTCAAATTAGTAGGCTAGTTTTCTTATAGCTCTTTTGAGGTTTACCTTATTGCTAGGATATTGACATGTTTTTTCATGTGATTGACTACAACATTACTGGTTTCTCTATTTAAAATTGAACAATGTTTGGTCTGGCTTTAATGTCTGAAAAAGCAGCATTTTTGACTACTGCGAAAGCACTTATGTATTATTAAATTTGCAGATTTTAACTTCTCTTGAAGTTTGTTTTTTGACTGCCACTTTGTTTTGGTTCACTCTTATGTGTTTTTGGAATTACATTAAACAATTGTAAGATTGTAACATTGCAACAGGGAACAGATGGCAAACTGACAACAGGTTCATAGCTACTAGGCACCTTCTCCAAAGGAGAATATACTTGGGACTGCAGACCCTACCCCCTTTAAAGTACAACACAGTATTAGCAATCTCTTTATATGTAGTGGGAGTAGAACTGACAGCTTCCTGTATTAAAGACAATAATGCTACCTGTTGTGCTACTATCAAAGCTTTTACATTCTTTACCACAGTCACCATTTTAGCACAATATTCGTAATTTGCTAAGCAACAGTTGAACATTGCAAACAGAATTAGAATGAGCAGCAATAAACTTATCTTCCCCCTGAAGCTCTCATTTCCTTGTAAAATGCACTTGATACTCAACTCATTGAAACTCATTTTTTGTAACACATTAGGGCGGAGATTCAGGCTCTTGTTCCCTGCAACTAAGGTACAGGGTTTCAGCCTGAGCAAATTAACTAACCACCAGTTATCCCTAAATGGGAAGAAGCAGCATAAGAATGTAAGGAATGGAATGTTAACTTATGTGTGCAAGGAAAGGAAGAACAAGAGGTATGTGTGATGATGCATGCACAGATACAACAGGTGTGTGTGTGACTGGTATTTTTAAAGCAGAAAACCCTTAAAAATAAAATACATCTTTATTTTTGTAATTAAAAAGTGTGACAGTCCTTCGGCAATCAGGTCTCCTCTCAGCCCTAGGCAACTGCTTTGGTCGCCTAGTACTGGATCCAGCTCTGGAGTCGGGTAAGTATGACCTTATATATTGCTGGCTTCACTTGAGATGCAGTCTGGAGAATGTTTTACACCGGGGTGTAAGTCCACATCTGTGACATATCCTTCTACCAGCAGCATCTTCGCTGCAACACAACAATGATGTCATCCTCTATAATGTACATTCTCACACTATAGCTGTCAGACATTAGTGGTGGTGTTTGTGTTAAGAACTGTGTTCTCCAGGTTATGCAACGTAGGTAGTTAGGGGTTTCTAATCTCCCAACAGTCAACTTGTATGTATATGAGGGTTTCTGTATAGAGTCAGGTAAGTATGACCTTATGTAATGATTGCCTCTGTAAGCTAGCAGTCTGTCAAAACTTTTTCACTAGAGGGTGTCAGTGTCAGACCATTCCCAGTGCATTGTCTTCTTCACAACGCAATGATGATGTCATCTGCTATGAAGTGCACTGTCACACAAGGTACATCAGACTTCTTTAGCGGGGCTTGTATTAAGTACTGTGCCCTCTAAATTGTTTAACCTAGAGAGGTAGGGGGTTCTAATCTCATAACAGTCAACTTGTATGTGTATGACTGGTTATATACAGTGGCAGGTAAGTATAACCTTATGTACTGCTGGCCTCACTCAATTAGCAGTCTGGAGGAACTTTTACAATGGAGGGTCAATTCACATGAATGTCAGACTATGCTTCCAACATCATCTTTGCTGCAACACAGTGATGATGTCATCCTTTATAAAGTGCATTTTCATACTGTAAGTCAGACATCTGCAATGATGCATGCTTTAAGTGCTGTGTCCTCTAGATTGTGCAGCTAGATAGGTAAGGAGTTGTAATCTCACAGCAGTCAATGTGTAACTGTATTTATGAGGGGCTGTGTATAGAGTCAGGTAAGTATGACCTTACATACTGCTAGCCTCACTCCACTTGTAATCTGGAGAAGCTTTTACACTGGGAGTGAGTCCACATCAATGACAGACCCTTCTCCCAAAAGCATCTTCTCTGCAACACAACAATGTCATCCTCTATAATGTGCACTCTCACTGTGTAGCTGTCAGGCTTCAGCGGTGTTGCTTGCATTAAGAACTGTGTCCTTCAGATTGCCTAACTGAGGTAGGTATGGCTTCTAATCTCACAACATTCAACTGTATATGAGGGTCTGTGTATAGAGTCAGGTAAGTATGACCTTATGTACTGGTGGTCTCTGTTAGCTTTTACACTTTCTCACTCAACTAGCAGTCAGGAGAAACTCTTACACTGTAGAGTGTGTCCACATCAATGTTAGACCCTTCTGATGGTTCTCATAGCATTGTGGAGAGAAATACATATCCCAGATGACTAGAGAATAAGCATACTCATGTCAGTGTCAGTGTACAAGAACAAAGGGGACATCCACAACTATGGTCCATACAGAGGCATCAACCTCCTGTCACATTGAGTGAAAGTTCTGGTAAGGGTGATTGATAAATTTATATGAAAAAAGTTGAATGTATGATGGGAGACTAGCAGTTTGGATTCAGATCAGGATGCAGCACAACTTTCTCAATGATTGCAATGGGACAGATAGTTGAGAAGAAGCTAGAGATGAGGAAAGAGTCCAACTGGGCATTCCTAGACTTGGAGAAAGCATATGACAAGGTCCCAAGAAATATGATTTGGACAGTACTGCAGTGGATCAGAGTCCCAGAAACATTGGTAAAATTAGGGAAGGCTATGTATAAAAACCCAATAACTTAAGTATGAACATGTTCGGTCTCACAGAGTGGTTCCCAGTAGGAGTAGGTGTACATCTGGGTTCATCTCTGAGCCAGCTGATTATCTTTGTGATGATAGACTACATTAACAAACAGGTCGGAGGTACAGATCAATAAAGTTGCTATATGCAGATGATGTGGGATTACAGACAGACTGAGCAAAAACTTTAGTAAAGGATAGGGGAATGGAATGCAAAACTGAAGGCACATGGGATAAAACTAAATACAGATAAGACAGAAGTAATGGCAGCAAAATGGGATCTCAGAAGAAGCTGACAATTGTAATGGAAGGGAAGATAGTGGAATAGGTTAACAGCTTTAAGTATCTGGAAGGGGTGGTTAAGGAGACGGGAAGTCTGAATAAAGAGGTCAAAATCAGAGTCTCATGAGTAATGACAGAAGAATGCCAAAGAAACTGAAAAGTAAAGTGTAAAAAACAGTGGTGCAGGATGCACACTCTGGGGCATATTAAGAAATGAGGACATAAGAGCAGAAGTCAAAGTAGCTCCAATTGCATAAAAGATCAAAGAGAAGAGATTATGGTGGTTTGGCCACGTGCAAAAAAACAGAAGACAATCTGAAGAAAAGGATTTGGGGCAGATAGGAAGAAGATAAGAGGAAACAGTGTCCAGCAAAGAGGTGGATGGATTGTGTAAGGCATGAGTGTCGAGGAAGGCAGGAGCATAGTATTTAATCAAGAGAGATGATGACAGTTATCATGACACCCCAACCTCATGTAGAAAAATGGGGCTGATAATGATGATGACTTGTAAGGCCATACGCCACATATGAGATCCATACCGATTAGAATATGAAAGTGCAAAATTCCTTTCAAGGGCAATCTTCCTCACACATGTGTTATGTCTATTTCTGAGTATGCAGTCTATTTCTGAGTATACAGCTCAATGGTAACGCTGATGGCATGGGTTAGATTCTTATTTCCAACATGTTATACTGACAAATTGCAGGCTATGCAAATATCCCCTTTCCAAAATATATCTACTATCCTTGCTATCTATCATCTCAACTCTGCATGTTATTCACATTCATATCTCATTTACCCCCCTCTGTTACAATATTTCTTTGTATAACTCACATCCTGTGCTATCATGTCTGTTTTTATTTAAGTATATTTCTACAGGAAATGTGACTACCATTAATTATTATGACATCCATATTGCATAATTTTATTATTACATATGACATAAGCACATTTAAATAAGTTATCTTAGTACAATTTGAACCTTCACCCTCCCCCTTGCATATTTCTGTATACATATCTTTGATTTCTATGCATATTGTCCTCAGTACACTTTCCCTACCTGGTAATCCTTTTATTGCAGTTGCCTTTGTTCTTTACCTTTGTGTCTTACTTATTTCTGTATTCGTAGCTTTGATTTCTGTGCACATTGTTCTCAGTGCAGTTTCCCTGCCTGTTACTGCTTCCATTGTAGTTGCCATTTCAATAGCTATGTGTTTATAACCTTTAAAAAAGCAAACCTTTTCTAACTAGTTGATGACCTGAAAAAATTATGTTGTAATTCTTCATGGACAGACTGCTAAGGCTGTTATCTCTGCCTCTATTGTCTACATTCACTTAAATAGTTATATTTATAAGGAAGTCCTCCCTGGGGATTCAATAAACTTTGTGTATGCTTCACACTAAGCCTATGCTGAGTTTACATGTTTGCATGGTGAGCAGGAGTGCTAATTACATATGCATGCCGCACACCATGGTTAAACATAAACAAGCACCTTTTCAAGGCCAGCAACAGTGTTGCAGGCCAGGAAATCTTGGAAAGCAACACAAACATCTGCAAACATGTGTACTTGTTTACCTATAGGAAAACTAGGTCAGTGGGATTGCTTGGAAAGCCACAGTGACAACCAGCATTATTAATACAACAATGTATGTAGTTCTAACACATTATATGAAAGTGTATACAGTGCAGAGCATTGAAGAAACCTGTTTTAGGCATTCTGAATAAACGTTTTTCATAAATGATCAATAAGGGTACATAGACTGCATTATAAATAAATATCAGGAGAAGTGTGCATATTGAAAAGAGACACACAGATGAATTGTAGGAATAAACATAAGGGAAGAGGACAGGTGAAACATGGTAATGTACAGCAGATGAGGGCTTGTCAGTGAAGACAGGGGTAGCATGAACTCTAGTCACATATCTACATGATACAGTATGGATTGCACAGTTATTGCATATTATGTGACTGTCACACAAGGTGACATATCACTGGAGAAGATTCTTTGTGATATAAGCATCCTGCCATGAACAATGGACAGGACATATATCAAGAATGGTATATACAATAGGGGTATGTAGATATTGTGAAGCTCTGTAAAATGAGTTGCCTCAAAATTAATGTTATGTCACCATAGGTCTCATCCAAGTGGGGCAAAATGTAACAGTCTAGTGGAGAAAAGTATAAACAAGCATGTACAATCATGGACCATATCAGCATAATACCACCATTAATCCCATGTCTTTGACAAAACGTATGTGATTGTGAGTGATTAGAGATGATTCTGCAAGAACACATTTGTACAGCTGTCATGATTTGTCAGCGATCTATGAAGGGAATCAAGCACACCTTCCTCAAAATGTAATTTCTGATGGATGTATGAGTATTGGTGTGATGAGGGTCGAGAACTATGGAACTATAATGCCCTTTGATGTAGACGCCCTGCACATACTTGAGTTGTGTTACATACAAGGGAGTATTTGTCACTGTGAGCACATGCTGGTGGATTTTCTGCATACCATAGGTTCATAGATTAGTACTAAGCTAACTGCCCTTCCAAGCCATTTTAAGTCTAGCCAATTATCCCTTGTGAGACTCAAACCCTGCATCTTGTGTTTGTAAGGCAAACACCTTAACCATTAGGTCACCCTCCCAACCCTCTGCCTGAGTACGCAAGTCACATACCACTTGGTCAGCTCATAGGGGTGTACTGTCTATATTATAATTTGCTTGTGTATTAGTGGTGAAGCAGTAGCATTGTTGCCTCACAGCAACAGGTTCTCCCGTTTGTTTCTCGGCTGGAGTGCGGGGAGTGCCTTCTGTGTGGTGTCTGCATGTCCTCCCTGTGGTTGGGTGGGCGTTCGAAAGACATGCGTAAATGGGTGTGCCTTCGCTGAAGGTTAAATGTCAAGCTGGCACCTCAGCATTCGTGAAAATCTACTGCCAATCATTAGCGGACCGGAGTTCCGCTGTGGCGACCCCTAACCGGGAAAAGCCGTAAGACAACAACAACATTGCTTTTAAAACTTAACTAACCCCTCATGATTTTTTCTCATCTACTGTGTCACCATGGCTGTGGTAGTATGTCAATACTGTCTATATTATACCAATACCACACTTGGTTGCAATGATTGCCCACAATCTGCAGTCCTCCACAAAGCTGGTTGGACAAAGGATATGCAAGTAATTCTGGATGACTGAGACTTCAGTAATGAACAGGAAAGGGTATGGCACAGAGTGCTGAAGTACAGACCTGATAACTGGACTCTAGATCCATGTCAGTTTACAAACTTCATATTTATCTGTCACGTATGTGATCCAGTGGTCTATCTATTTGGTAATGTGGGTGTTTACGACCACATGTTTCTTAGTAATACCTCAGTGTGGATTTGTATCAAATGTCTTAAGACAGGTCAAGTTATGCAGGATGATAGTGCTGCCACAATGCATGCATTTGTTGACCTTCTGAGGACATCAAACAGATGTAACAGACATGATGTAGCCTGAAGAAATCACATGTGTTTGGTACACAGGTGTAATATTACCTGTGTCCTTTTAGAAAAGGTCCATGATGACTTGTTGATCTACCTCACAGATGAGGAGAGTCAGGATGGGTCTACACATGCATGCATCAGGTGATGCCCCCCCCCAGTCGGAATGATGCATGTTGAGTTACACCCTTCTATGTGAACATAGGCTGTCTGGAGGCTGTTTTGAAGTTTGGATACAACAGTATCTGGTAGGTCTATGTTTTGATTCGCACTATAGACAACCTGTGATGTTGGTAGGGCCCATTGATTCTGTGTTACTAGCTCTAGAGGGTACACAGAGGAGCTGCCCTCCCTAGAATACAAACTGATTAATGTTTGCATGTATACTTTGGCTGATGGCCGGTGACAATAGGGGGTGATGTGGGAGACAAACTGTCAGCTAGCATATTGTCTATTTCCTCCAGTTGGGTATGTGTGGTGGCATCCACATACAAATTTGTGTTTAACTGTGTATTCCCCTTAACATTTCACATTTATTGGAATACATGTTTGTGAAAAGACCTTCAAGTACACCCTTGGTCATTAATCACATTCCACACACTGGTACTAAACACAGAGTCATACAACTGTATCAATGTCACATGCTTACATCAAGTGTACAACATATGCCTATATGAGATTCATGGGCAAGCTGTGTCTGAGCAGCATGATGCTATATCAAGGCACAATAGAGATCAGTTTGTGACTCATGCAGTATATTTTTTGACAAAATGGTAATAGTCGCAAAATAGTGTTGCTGACCACCTCAACAATCCTTGGGAATAACAACAAAAATGTGCATACAATGAATTCCACAAGGTTGAAATTGATTCAAAATATGTGATACATTGGTTGTGTATATCACAGCATAAAAATGTGTACGAGACAAAACTTATGTGGCCATATCATCAATATGAATTTATATTGATGTCTGTCACAGTGATATGTAGACATATGCACACTTATGCCATATTGCAAGTGTCATTGTAATGATGAAATGTGAACTGTGTATAAGGTTGATCTCCTCTATTACAACAACACATGTTCTAATAAGGCAACAATATACATAAATGTGTATCATACCATGTCAACAGTTCTCAGGATGCATATTAATACAGCTGTTATAGAAGGAGCAAGTAATGAAATGACAGCAATGGACATCAATACATTATCTCACAGCATAGACTATAATACTATTTTGTAGCCATACTCTATAGCTACACCTCAATATAGCACATGTCAATGACAGAAGCATTGAAATGTTAGCTGTTCATAGGGTTGTAGGACATTATTAAGCTAATGTTCAACACTACATGAAATCTTAGCCATTATTATACAATGTAAAAAATGCTTATATTTATATTAAGGATAATAGTAACATTTTTGTGCATATATATATATATATTTGTTGGATTGGATTACAGCCTGCCACTGTCCATATAGACATGTGCACTACAACATGACAGAATTAGCAATCACTTGCAGTGATCTGGAGATGGCTTACAGAGGCTCACGGAATGACTACCTCATGATGTTTGTATGCATATTTGGAAAGAAGATATCCTCTGCTCCTGTGCAGGAAGGATGTCATTTGGCCAGAGGAAAAGGAGAATGGTGGATGCATGAGGCTTAGTGAAAGGTTCTCCAAGTGGTAGTGAAATGAAGATTGAGTCCAAAGATCCTACAATAACCATTAGGTACCATCAACCACACACACACACACACACACACACACACACACACACACACACACACACACACACACACACACACATTACACCTATGTAAGTATAGAATATGAATTCCATGCAATGTCACAGTAGCAACACCATATATATTTGACTGCAACACTGTCAAATTGCACTTTACAGAGTATGAATGCATGATTGTATTCTGAGGAAAACATGTGAGGAGTGCAGGACATGAATGTGGAGTTGCACCCCCCTGTAAAATTGTCTCAAATGTGATAGTTGTATTTGCAGACATGGAAGTTGCCTGCTGTCATATTAGAACACCTATATGTGTAGGTAAAGTAGTTTGCAAACACAATAGTTAATATTACTGCCACAGGCCAGGTTTGTTTTGAATACTGTCAGAGTGCATGTTATACAGGATGGCATAATCATTGTATGCTACAACAAGATGTTTGGAGGGGGGTTTGACCTAGCTGTGTAGTCACATATCATTCTAAAATTGTAACCATAGTAAGTGTTACATGCACACACAGTTGACTGCATTAAGATTAGAACCCCTGCCTACTTATTTACAGAGTACAGTACTTAATGCAAGGTCCATGGCACAAGTATGGCTTTTATAGTGTCAGAAATCACTTTATAACTGATGACATCAGCAGTGTCTGGTGAGATGACGTTGGCAATAGCAGTGTACCACATGCTGGTGTAAAATGTTTTTTTTTTATGTCAACCAAGTGAACACAGACACACACACACACACACACACACACACACACACACACACACACACACACACACACACACACACACACACACACACAAACACACACACGCACCAACTTGAACAAGATGAAAACAGAACCCCTACCTAACCAGTTACAGAGCACCATGGTTAATGCAAGCACCACAGCACAAGTCTGACTTTTACAGTGGCAGACAACACTTTATAATTGATCACATCTCCAATGTCTGATGAGAAGAGCATGGTAATAGCAGTGTCTTACATGCTTGTGTAAAATGGTCTCCTGAATGTCAACCAGTTGAACAGAGACACAGGTTGCTCAGAATAAGATTATAAACCCTACCTATCTATTGACAGACTGCAGTACTTAATACAAGTGCCACAGCACAAGTATGCCTTTTAAAATGCTGAAGGACAATTTGTAGTGGATGACTTCATCATTGCATAAACTGATAAGAACAAATACTACACCAGATCTACCCAAAAGGCTGAAAGATGTTGGGAGACCTGAATGAAATGGATGTGTATTCATGTACAACTGTCAAAGGATTTGTTCTCCATTGGACTGTACTGATGACAGTAGAATATACAGTTATGCGCTTCTGACTAGAGATGCACACACACACACACACACACACACACACACACACACACACACACACACACACACACACACACACACCAGTTGACCACAGTGAGATTAGAGCACCACCCTAAGTACACTGACTAGGGAAGTGACTATTTAATGCAAGTGCCACAGCGCAAGTTATACTTTTGCAATGCTGCAGGACAAGTTATAGTGGATGACATCATCATTCAGTATTTGAGAGAAGATGTTGGGAGACCTGTATGAAATAGATGGGTAGCCATGCACAAGTGTCAAGATATTAAATTTCTGCATACTACTGGATTTATGAGTGTGCAAAGTGTACTATTTGCTGTTGTGTTTCCAATGTGCATGTATACTTTACGAAACAGCTTTACAAATTATATGAAAACAGCTGTCCACATTAATATAAGTATTAGGCAATCTGAATGTGTATTGTCAGTATAAAGATGCACGTGGTATGTAACAAAGCATTTTTTTTATTTTATTTCTGTAGTGAAGTTGATATATTTAGGAACAAGTACTGAAAGACCAAGTTTGAAGTGCAAAGTTGCAGGTAACACATGACTACAATGTAAATATGTGTGTAGTTATTAAACAATGCCTTCCCTTTGATTGTGTTTTTACATGGACCTTAATGGGATGAAGACTAAAGTATGCAGTAAACATAAGTAACACATGCTAATCGGTTCTTTCCATAGCTCACTGCCAAGCAGATGGTTTACGTGATTGATGGAAAAGTGTTTGCACATGTGAGGTATACATTTACACCACTTTCCTCATTTGCACATAGTTCAGCAATGAGCAAATGCAAGCCTCTGCTTGATTGATAAAATAATGAGAGCTCTATTGTTTTGCTTACCTCCACAGAAGTACGTTGAAGTGGAGAGGCATGCCAGTCAGCACTTTGGATAGTACTGACTGTAAGAAACATACCTGCTGCTTAGCTGACTCTGTGGCAGCAGGTGTAAGTACATTGAGAAATTTCTTTTGAGCCTAGATTATACAGGGTTCTTATCCAGGTGTACTTTATACTTATAAATATGTATTACAAATGCAATTAAATAATTCTTTATGCTTCTTTCACAGTGTGTTACCTTAGAGCAACATGCTTAAGCAGCATTGTGCGGAGGTAATCACACCATTGAGGAGCCATTCACCATTGCATGACATTGGTGCATGATGCCAAATTCCACACAAGCACAGAGGACAAAAATTCAAGGGGTTCATTGGGTTGTTTTCACTTGTGTGTGTTGTGTGTTTCTATTTTTCTGACAAGATTAAAGATGTTAAAATAAGGTAGACAGAAAAGCAGTGAAATGGGGGGGGGGGGTAAGCAGGGGAAGAAGAATAGGAAAACAATATAGGAATGTGCCAGAGGGAGATAGGAAAGAACCAGGGCAATCCACTTCAACAGTGTAAAATGAAAATATGTACAGAACATTAGCTGCATTTGGATGTCACCTCGACAAAGAGGTGACAACAATGCAATCATGTTGTGTAGCCAATTGGAACAAATTAAGTGTGTCAAGAAGACAAGTGTGCAAAGTGGAGAAATATGTATGGGAAGATTGTTTTTGTGGGACAGATGCCCATTTATTTATTTATTTATTTATTTATTTATTTTTTACTTCAGTTAGAGAGGAATGTTGGGTAAGGGACATATATATTTCTGGGTAAGGTAAGTGGGGCAGGTGAGGAAGTGGATGCAAAAATACAGGATAAATAAGACAAGATACATGGATAGTGAGGGACACAACAGGTTGGAGGACACTATGATTGGGGATAGAGAAGCAACATCAGATGCCCATGCCCCATCAAAATGAGGAGAGTGAAAATCTAGTCCTCTCCTGCAGAACTGTAATGACTGTTCCCTTACTCTGCTGGCTGTTGGCATGCTTGACATTTTCTCCTTTGCATCATAAAATAGAGCATCCTCTCTATCCGATGTAGGCATGCACCAGTGGTTTTGTGCATGACCCTATACATCAGCAAGTCTGGCAACTGCTAGAGGGTGAAAAAGTCCTCACCTCTGCCATATTCCTGGAGGATACCACAGCACCAGCTGCTGGGGTAATACTACCTGATGTACAGGCCCAGGTTGTACAGGGGTAGCAGCAGCAGTACTGCCAGGTTGGATCTCAGATATGATGGGCATCACTGCAGAAGCTGGTGGAGTGGGGGCAGGCTGAGCCACAGTCATTGGCCTACCTCCCTCTGGTGTCAAGCATTTTGTGATCATCAAAAATGGATGACATGAAAACATTGTGACCACACATATAAAAATAAAAAAAGAAATAAGGGTTGGGTAAGAAAAAAATAATCAGTACCATCAGATGTGACATATAACTAATTATTACAATATAAATAATTTATTTCTACTTTTACATTATGTATACTTCTTAACAACTAACTGTAACATGATTGCTCAAAATAATCCTTATGATGTGCATACATTGTTATTTATATTTATGTTTAATTGTTTTTATTTGTTTTTTTTTAACTGACGGGACACATTAATAAAATTGGGAGTGTGCTAGATTTGAACCCAGCTTCACCTATATTGCAGCCCTACACATACACCACCTGCCACAGGAACAAATAAAAACAGCTGTATATTTTCAGATACATTATTAAGTAGGTGGGCTGACCATAGCTCTCAACCTCTGGGAACACAAAATCTGGACAAATCCATAAATAATGGGGGGAACAAAGCCACAAAAATAGGGACACATTTTACATATGCTCTTATAAACTTAGAAAGTTGATAGACTGCAAGGTCTTGTGTTAGCATGCATTTTCTGAATGACATGAAGTCTGAAACTCAAATGCCTCTCATTATATAATGACATCAGTCCTCACTTATTCACCACAAAACTCCAGAAAAAACACAAATTTTATGAGGAGCAGACCAAAAATATGAGGCAAAAATCTGGACATTCTACAATAATCTGGACAGTTGAGAGGTATGGTGCTGACTTCTGTGCAACACCACTTAGTGTGTTTGTGTGATGGCGAACCATACTGGCCCCAAATATTGGACATTTTCAATAACAGAATATGTCAAAGACACTGTATCCATCACACAATGTGAGCAGCTTACTCAAGGCTATGCAGTGTCATGCATAATAGAGCTTACCTGTGGCAATCATAACATGACCTAAACAGTTGTTTATCAGCCAGCATTAAGCATGACAAGCATATGCAAAGCCAGAAAACTTAAAAGAGCCTGACAATGTAAGTGAAGCACACCCTGACAGTACCTCATACAACATCCACTTAACTCTTATTTGCAAAACAATACTGGGAAATGACAATATAACAATAATACTGGGACCTGTACTGCTCACTATGATGTATGCCTTAGTGAACTGTCCAGCTGAGTGTCTGACAGAATATCAGTATTTCCATATTTTTCTCTTGTATTTGTTCCCTGGACAGTTATGTTTGTGTGTGATTGTCAAATGTAGTCCATGTGTCTATGCATGGAATGAGTCATATGAACACTCACCAATTGACATTGTTATAATAAAGACCGAGTGGAATGAGAATAACATGGAAAATATAAAAGTCATATAACAAACAGCTGAGCCAGGCAACATGGTCATTGACTGACCCTACATCAATTTAAGGAATGCAACACAACACAAAAAATGAGTAATAGTGTTCAGTCCTAAACACAGTGATAGCCTGTGACACATGCCCCACATAAATTTATTAGCAATCATTACCCTGCAAAATGCAAGCATCCTGATACTGCTTGCTGATTATGAAATGGTGCAAAGAAATGCTTTTGTGTGGAAGTATCCTCAAATGTTCAGTACAAGCAGGTTTTAACAAAATGCTTAATGGTGTTGCAGAAAGATGCAAGGGCATGCAACACAGTCTGCCAACAACAGCACAAACACTGACACAACAGACATCCTTTCAGTATACAAAAAGGCAAACTATACACAACTCAATTACAGAGAACCACATTTATACTAACACATGCTTTAGAGATAATAATCAAAGCTTACATGTCAAACATTAAGAGCACAATCACTATGACAATTACACACATCTGATTGTTATTTAGGTTGTGGTCTACATTTCAAAAACTATCTTCAGAAAACATGGCTTACTGCTAAATGATATTTAAACATATTTTATTTAAATCAGACTTGTAAGCACCGGTGTTGTGTGAGTGTTGCACTTATCTTACTGGTGAATGATGGGTATTTCTGCATTATAAGTAATACACATGGTACTTTCAAAATAAGAGCACGTAACAAGGATCAGATTTTTTTTATTTACAAAAACAGACAAACTAATCAACATGCCTCTCTCCCTTTGCTTCTTCTCCAACCTGTGCATCTGTTTGTTGCACAGGGCACAGTTCTGAGTCCTATCCTCATCACCTGAAAAAAAAAGGAAAATAGCAACTATGATGTAATACTCATATAACAGTAATATACATTGCTCATATCAGGTTCTCAAAATGTTTCTCTTTAAGAACATCACAGAATCACCATATGTATTTTGCAATATTACACACACACATTGTTTTACATCTTGGAATAGAAGTGAACACAGACTGGAGAACCTGAGATTCAAATCTGCAACTCTAAGCTACATCCACACTCTAAACCTGGCACTTACCTGCCTAGCTAATGCATCTTGCCAGAGACTGTATAGTGGGAATGCAGTCAAAGTCTTGGGAGTTATGAATGTGCAGAGATGGGGTACTAATATGGATCATGGCTTAGGTTTTACAAAAAGGACAACATGCTGTGCATTTAGGAAAATAAGTTGCAAGAATGAATTGATGTCAGCACAGTGGTCACAACTGAAAACTCCAAATAAAAATTTTCATTCTTCAGAGAGTGTAACAGCAAAACACAGCACTGCAGGAAACAAATACCCATCTGTAGAAAATGTAAAACATATACAAACAGCAGCAGGACCACCACAACAAAAAGCATAAAATAATTTATTAGTAACAGGATAAGTACAATTGTTTTCTGAAAGCGCTTATCCTGTTACTAGTAAATTATTTTATGCTTTTTGTCGTGGTGACCCTGCTGCTCTTTGTTTGGATATTCGGTACTTACATATTATCGCAACCACATTTTCGCCGTTGTGAATCGTGCATCGTTGAATACAGATGAGCACATGAAACACTGTAAAATGTTCAGACTCCTCATTGCTGGTAAAAAAAAACCTGTGGACTACCTTCAGGGACAGCAAAACTTTCCAAATTCCTCTTCTGGTTTGCTGTGCATTACAGACACATGCTTCAATTGCCATCCATGCTCTCTTATTGATGAATGGAAAATGTGAACCGTCACGAACAAGGAAAACGCACACACAGGAAGGAGGTTTTTTGGAAAGCAATACTTTCTTTAAAAAAATGTAAACATACTGTATGCACAATAACCATTGCAATGCGAAAGACCAGGGATAGTAATGCTTGTAAAAAGTCAGGGTTGATGATGTTGATAGGCAACTGTGGGTTCCTGATTACACATAGTAAGAACGGTAAAGAAGACATGTTACTGGCTGATGAAGTGTTTCTTCTTGTCATTTGTAGAATGTGGCTGTTTTTTAATTTGGACCTGAACATATGTTAACAAACTGTTAAAAAAAAAAAAAAAGTGAAGTAAAACCATTATTCCTGTGGCTATGCCTTTCTATATGGGGGAAAGTGGTTAGCAATTGCAGACAGTAAGACAGCAGCCCTGACAGTTGTAGCGTGTATGCACTTTACAATCGGCTACATGACATGTTGGCAGCAAAGTGCATACCGAAACAGCAACATTAACTTTATCATTTTTTAATGATGACCCTGCCCAAAACAACCTTCATTGTGCAAGGAAACCCATTGTCTGACACTGTGACACCATTAACATTTAGATGTAAACATCGGGAAGCAACCGTTATTGTCGCAAAAATGTGGTTGCAATAATACGTAAGTACCGGATATTCTTCAGAGAGTGAACACTGTCATGTATCACATAGGTGCTGCTAACAGACAACTACAGTGTGCTGTACATCAGGAGCACAGTAATGTATTACTGTATTAACAGGCTTTACAATAACAGGAAGAAATTGCTGTCTAAGAGTAAGAGAGTGTGAGCTCAAAACTGGAAACACTCTCTCCTCAGTTTAACCAAGCAAATAAGACTTCTTCTGAAGTCATCCAAAACAAACTGTAAATCGAAATTAGCTTCCTCAACTAGGAACAACCATAAGGCTCTCTTTAGTGACAGCTATAAACTTAAAGGAAATGCCCAAATTTGTGCCAAACTTGTAGTTAATAATATCACATATATTGAGCCTGTGGACATAGCTAACCTGTTGGTCGACAGTTTCTGTGAAAATGTCACTCCCCTGTCTCCACCACATGTACTCCATGACATCCCTACCACCTGTCCTCTACCTTGCATCTCTAAAGAATGGATCATAAACACCCTCTCTAAGGCCAGAAACACAGCATCTATGGGACCTGATAACATCCCAGGCTGTGTCCTACTTGGGCTTAAACAAAAATAAGCAACACCATTGAGTACTTTATTCAATTATAGTCTAAACATCAGCATCATCCCACCTGAATGGGAAATTGCCACTGTTATTTCCCATGCACAAAGATGGTGCTTCCACTGACCCCAGGAACTATAGACCTATTAGCCTGACTAGCCTTATCTCCAAGGCCATTAAGTGAATCATCATGAACCTTATCAACAATGATATAAGTAATCTTCAAACACTTGACCCCACTCCGTTTGAATTTATCAAAGGGAGATCATGCCTTTTAAACCCGATAAACTTCTTTGAGACAGTCACAAAGGCCCTGGAGGAGGGAAATATGTGCATACAGCCTACCAAGACTTAGCCAAGGTGTTTGGCACTATCCCCCACTCAGATATCATTGACAAACTCACCCAGCTAGGTACCAACCCTTATATTGTTAGATGGGTCACTTACTGTTTCACTGATAGAACCCATATAAGCAAAATAGGGAAAACCACTGATGCAACTAAAACTACACTTGCCACTACTTAACTCTTCTTTATGGCTCTCCCATCCTTACTAGCCACCAGACTTCACAAACATTAAAGCTTGAACAATGCTATAAGAAAGTTGCTAAATTTGCAACACATACCCCTTTCAGAACCCACTACTGTATAGCACTGAAAAAGCCTAAATCGGTTAGAACTGCCACGTCAATTAACATATGCATAACTTATTACCACCTATAAAATTATCCAGTGTCCATCTGCCTGTCCAGCACTAAGAAATATTCTACACAACTATTTTCCCATTTGATCATTGAGATCCAATGATTACAACTACTGTCTGTCTACAATCCTAGCCAATCTGCTGGGCATTGTCTGTACTTGTACAAGGTTGTTGAGGCCTGGAACTCCTTACATGTATCCATCGGGTCAGTACCCTCCCTCCCATCTTTCAAAAACACTGTGAAATACTTCCTAGTTAAAATCCAGCTCTGTTCTTCCTCAAAACAAGGATGCACTGTATCTCTAAATGTGAGCAAGTACCGTTTCATTCCTTATACCTCCTTACTCTCCCTTCCTCACTTACTTCCTTATTGATATCTAACTCTTGTTCCTGACTTTCTCTCTAAATATACCATAAGCCTGTTTCTCCTCACCTCATATTGCAATTCCTATTTGTATCAGACTAACTTACCTTTACTTTCTCTACAAACTGTCTAAAGTTTTTCTAAATATTAAATAATTGTCATATACCTTGTTCCAGTTTGTAATCAATGTTTTTATATTATGTATAATTTGTTATAATTATTTAAACTGCATTTTTTTTGTTTTATTTGTGAAGATTGTAAAATTATTATTCTTAAAATGTTTTTTAATAAATTGGAGCTTAGCTATAGACATCCACTGAAAATGGGCTTCTACCCAATTGGACTTTCCTGGTAATCAAATGACAATAAATAAATAAACAAATGAACAAATAAACAAATACATAAATACATAAATAAAACCATGCCATGTTAATGTGGAGCTTTTCTACCTGGGCCTCAAATGAAAATGAGATATTACCAGCTCTAGTGAAGGATTACTAAAGGGGGACTTTCCTGGTAAACAAATGTTAAATAAATACTTTTGAGGAACCATGAATGAAGCTAGAAGAAAGCTGTTCAAATGATAATGCCATCCTTATTTGATACAAAGCAGCAGCATGACTGATAGATTCTGAAACTGTTAAGCAGATTCAGGTCACGAGACCTGAAACCTAACAAAAGCAAGTGTCAAAAAGAGAATGATACTCTTTTGAAGTAAATGGATCACTTACTAAATGAAAATGGTTTGCAGTAATATGATGTTAAAGTATATATACATAGGCCCATAGATCAGTACTAGGCTGACTGCTCTTGTGAGCCATTTTAAGCCTAGCCAATTATCCCTTGTGAGACTCAAACTCTGCACCTCGGGTTTGTAAGGCAAACACCTCAACCATTAGGACACCCTCACAACCCAAGTATATATACAAATGTGAACATTTAGAAACCAAATGACAAATCTTCTTGCACAGGAATGATCTAGCAGCTATCAAAGTTTTTATACATTCATACATTTATTGGTAAGTACTTTGTGAGCTGGCCTTGCAGACCATTTAAAGCTGAGACAGTTTCCCTTCTGGTGCCTAAATTAACAGAATATCTGGTGATGTTTAAGTTGTCTTATGAATCCCATGGACAATAAGTATATAATTATATATTACCCCTAATGAGAATAAATGGGATCATACCATAGATAATTTGAAGGGATCCATGTGTGAGATAAAGCATTTATGAGCTGCCTCGGTCCAGCAGTAGTAGAGGGAGCAGCCCTGGGTTATAATTTCTAATATACATGAATATAACCAATTTGTGCTTGAATATGGGCAGAATGAACGTTGCTTTACTTGGCTGGGGTGTCTGTCTCATAGCAGTAGTTTCAGCAACAAGATATCCCTGTGTCATCAAACCACTCTGTTGATGTTGCAGAATGGGTTTAGTTCCTTAGACTTGACTATTTCTGATGCCATTGACTTGCTGTTTACAATACATCCACCAGTATTGGATTGGAGGATGGCTTATATGTCAGACACAGGTCACCTCTTAGCAGTCTGTAGGATACTGTGTATAGTGACTGGGCTTTGGGTTAGTCCATGAATATCGTTTAGGCCGTATCCTTTTAGTAAGATATCACTGTAGACATTCTAGTTATTGCATGTGAATAGGCATATAGATACAAAAAGAGGCATTATACTCCATGACTGGCCTAATGAGGGCTGAGTAAAGGTGAGCAATGGCATCTCTAGATCAAGAAGTAATCACTTTGTTTATAAGCTGTGCAATAGAGAAGGATTTTCTTACAACAGTGGACACATTGGTTGATAGGTCATCATCCACATAAGTACCCAAATCCTGAAAAACTGGGTCAGCCCTTAAGGGTATATTGTCAATCTGGTAGTTACCTAGGGTAGACGACTTCCAAAAGGATACAACAATGCATTTTTTTGTATTTAGTTTCAGTCCATGATATTGGCACAAGTTATTTATGTCAAGCCTTCCTGCAGGATGACCAAGTCATTTGCAGATTCAATGACTGCTTCTAGCTTGCAGTCATCTGCAGACTTAGACAGCCAGAGCCATTTAGTATTGGCTTTTACTTCAGAGAAGTAGAAGCCAAACAGGAGAGGTCTACTTCTGAAGTCTGGACGACACCACTGGCAACTGGTTTCTTTGTGGAAGTAGCCTCCTGAATTTGTATCCCCTGCATCCTATCTGTAAGTCAGTTGGCAGTCCAATGTGTGATGAGGAGGTTTATTCCCAGTTTATTTAGCTTTACTACTATGCCTGAATTGGCATTCTGAGTTGGGATTGTGTCAAAAGCTTTGGCCATGTCAAAGTATGAGATGTATACCATTTTACCTTCAATCATTGCTTTGGTATCCTTTTTTTAAAAAATCCACCAGTCTGAATAAGTATGACTTGCCCTTGAAGATTCCATACTAAGATGGGTTTCCTATGACCTTATTGATTAATCCTCATGATAAATCTTTCCATGGCTTAGTTTATAAGGCTGGTCAGACTTATGGGGCTGCACTTGATTGGGACTGGAAGGTCCTCTCTTATGAAGGAGAATTACTATGTCTGTTCCCTATTATCTTGGCACAAAACCTGTATGTAGGCTGAAGTTGAACAGTGTTGTTGGAGGTGTGGCTGAATCATTATTCATGCTATTTAAAATACATCCAGGGATACTGCCAGGTCCCATCAATGCATTTTATTTAGCTTTTGATTAAGCTTTTAGGAGTTGGTCTGGTGTTATAGCTGGAGGTGAGCAAGTTTCAGGTATATCTTGAAGGACAGATGGAAGGGAGAGAGAAGTATCTTCAGCTTCACTGTAGGTAGCATCCTTCACAATTAGTTCAGCACATTGCTGCATTATGCTTGTGAGATAACAAACATAAATAAAAAAAAAAAAAAACACCATGTGATTGTCTTTGGCTTCATTGCCTATTTTTGCCTTAAACATGACTTACTTGGCTTTTGGTGTATTTTATTGAGCTCTTGCAGTGTTTGTTTATTTTAGTGATGAGAACTTTATAATTATTAGAATTGCTCTGCTTACCTTTGGTAAAAATTATCTTCCCACCATGTAGGTTTGTTTCTGGGATTTTTCAGACTTGTCAGAGTTAACAGTGCACTATGAAAATTCCTGTTGAATGTTGCAATGAGGTGTTGGTCAACATATCAAGAAAGGAGTTTTGAAATACTAAAAAGGCTAGCAAATAAGGATCAGATGTTGAAGTACTGTGATGTATTTACCAGGCTGTGGAATGGTGATTCATCACTGGGACTAAGCAGAATTTCCTTAAGAGTCCAAGAGAAGAATAAGTTATTTCTTACATTTATTTCCTTGAATTGCACTTCTTTAATGCTTATAATTGTGCTATACAGCTAATCTACTACATATTGCACTGTTATAAAGCTTTTTTTTACTATTTCACTGCATTTATGTACTGTTTTATACTGTTTTAACTGTATTTTTCATTGCTAGATACTGTTTCATTACTCTGCATTTTTACTGAATTACTTAACTGTAAACTGCTTTTTCAGTCTGAGAGTTGTATTTTCTGTTTGTGAGTGCTCTATCTGTGCTTTTCTGGGCATTTTATGTGAGGTGTTTATTTTCTAGTCAAGTATCATATAACTGATTTGTTTGCAATTAAAAGCATTCTCTAGTCTCCCTGCTCCTTTATCTGTTTAAAGTTTTCATTTAGTAACTAGAGCTAGTAGATGTAATAGGGACAATTACTGTAATTGCATTTTTACTGAATTGCTAAACTGTAAACTGCTTTTCCATACCGAGACTTGGATTTTCTGTTTGTGAGTGCCCTTTCTGTGCCTTTCCATACATTTATTGTGAGGTTTCTGTGTTCTACTCAGGAAGCATAATCTTGATAGAGACCTGCTGTTGTCCAGGCCTGGTAGTTTTGTTTGTTGAGTTTCCTGCGTTTCTAGGGTTGCCAGCTTTCTTTGTGGCTAAAACTGGACTAAGGTCACGCCCCTTGCATCACCCATAACACCGCCCATTCCCACCCCCTCTCCCATCCATGCCCCACCCGTTTTGTGACCTCATCATGACACCAGTTGATGGGAACGCCCTCTTTTTCTGTTCTGGATGCCTGCTTTCAGCCGATTTCACCCCAGTTGCCATAAGCACTGTTAAAAACTCTCACTCTGCATACTGTCTTGTGCTTTATTCTATAGTGATTACAGATATTTGGATTTAATTTAAAACATTTATTTCAAATTTTATAGCACAAACTACTGATACACATATGCTAAACAAAGCAATACAGTCTCACAATAAAAACAGACTTAGCATTAAAACTACTCTGCCTTTAAATCTCACATTCATCTAAACAGCATTGCACATTGTTTTCCCAAGTTTGGGATGATAACATTTTAAAATGTTCTAAGAAATGACAGTATTAACAACAATCATATCTTACATCAATAACAGACCTGAAAATGTATAGCATGGTCTGAAAATACATGTTTAGTATAAAACAATACATAATGACACAACTGGTCTTGCAGCTTTTGAAAAATGAACCTATGCCTTTTATAGAAAGCTACAGAGCATATGCTTAATGTGGACAACTAATGGATGGTCAGAAACTAGCAGGGTCATCAGTTTACACACCTTTGCTATACCAATCTCAGCTCTGAAATGAGGGACAAGAGCAAACAAAGGCACAAAAACGCTCTTGTACATTTAGAAAGCTGCTAGAGTAATATACTGTGTTAACAGCATTCAGAAAAAAAGCATTCTAAGTCTGAAATTCAATTGTCTGTCATTATTTAGTGCAATGCTGTATGCTAAATCAAATCATGTTACTCTAGCAACTTTCGAGGTTTATAAGAGTAATCCCACTGTCCTCCTTTCCATTTTCATTTTTTATCTCTGAGTGCACATGCGATGGAAGATCATTCTAGGGGTTTTCTTCATGATTCAAGTGTGATACTGCCATGATCATACTGCCAGAAAATGTCTTAAACCTGCAAGTTATATCTATTTGTGTTTAAATATTTGGCACCTCAAGCTTTACTCAGACTGCTGTATGTATGTCATATGGTCTGGCTTCTAGTACACTGCTATACAATCTGAAAGTAAAGCCAATGGAGCTAATAACACAATATCCCATATATCATCTCTAGTTTAAATTTGAAATACTAAAGCTGAGATGTTATAAAGTGTCAGGGGTGATTATATTTAAGTTTGAACTGAACTGAAGCAGATCAAGTTATTTCATAAAACATGGTGCAGCTTAACCTTAAAAAGGCCCATTGATAGGTTTATGGCAGTTGGAAATTATGATTCTAGAAATTCTATTTTTTCCTGACTGCAATCAGAATGCAAGGAAGCTCGGAAAGGCAGAGTAAGCTATATTTCTACATTTCACTCAGGAGGAAGCCATGCATGTTCAGACTCCTTGTTGATTTGTCAGGAAAAAAAACATGCTTTACACAGAACAGACCAAAATATGAGTCAATATCAGAGACATCATTTTGCAGAATCAGGGAAAATTGAGAGCATCTACATGATATATTCCCTAACCCCCCATGCATACCTACACACACACACACACACACACACACACACACACACACACACACACACACACACACACACTACCTTCATTGCTAAAGCTGCTTTCCCGATGCTGGCTTCTGCTGTACCTTCCCCGTTTGAAGTTAAACACTATCCAAAGTGGAACTGCTGATACTCGCTTAAATGCTGCCACTACGATCAAAGTTGAACTCTTGTTGCTCGCTTGCATTCTGAAAATGCTGCCTTCCTTAAATGCTGGTTTCTGCTTCCCGCTCGCACTACCAGAAGTGAGCTCCTTGAGCTCAATTCAGACAGGCTGGTAGCCCTGAGGGACCTGATGTCATTGCGCACGTGATGACATCAGCGTCAGCGCCGCAAAATTTAAAAACAAAACCAAAGTCTGGTTTTGAATGGAATTTCTAACCGGACAACTTTTCAAAAAACCGGACAGTCCGGTCAAAAAACGGACATCTGGCAACCCTATGTGTTTCTGACAGCCATCTTCTGCTGATAGTGTGTTGTCTTCATTATTATTGAGAGCAACAGGGTTTCCTGACCTTCTCTAGCATGAGTCATTGATGTAACAGCAGGGGCTAGTAGGACTGAGTAAAAATTCAAGCTTCTAAATTCTTCCATCCTTTCTGGTATATAAACCCTGTGTCTGCAAGGGGCTGTGCTTGTATTTACCAGGCTGTGGAATGGTGATTCGTCACTGGGACTATGCAGAAATCCCTTAAGATTCCAAGAGCAGAATAAGTTATTTCTTATACTTATTTCATTGAATTTCACTTCTTTCATACTTAATAATTGTGCTATACAGCTAATATACTACATTTTGCACTGTTATAAAGCCTTTTTTAATGTTTCACTGCATTTATGTACTGTTGTATACTGTTTTAACTTTATTTTTCAGTGCTAGATACTGTTTCATTACTCTAAATGTATTTCTACTGAATAACTTAACTGTAAACTGCTTTTTCATAGTGAGAATTGTATTTTCTGTTTGTGAGTACTCTATCTGTGCTTTTCTGTGCATTTTATGTGAGGTTTCTGTGTTCTAGTCAGGTATCATATAACTGATTTGTTTGCAGTTAAAAGCATTCTATAGAGTCTCCCTGCTCCTTATCTGTTTTAAAACTTTCATTTAGTGGCTAGAGCTAATAGCTGTAATAGTTTCCCACCCGCCGTCCCTATTGGTGTCATGTTCTTATACTTGGTGGTTTTGCAGTTGTAAATTTGATCTGCGACACTCATCCCTGTCTAGTGTCATTAGTTCATTCTACCTACTACAGAGAGAATATTTGAGAAAGCTAATCCACTTAGGTTCTTAACCTTGAATTATCTCCTGTTCCTACTTTCTTCTTTTCCACTTTACTAAAAATAAAAAAAAGCTTGTTTCCTGCCTTTCCTGTAACTAGTCTAGTCCAGATAAAGATTTGCTGTATCCAGAACTGTTTGTAAGCTCCTGAGCCCACTAAGCTTTTCTGTGTTGGAGGTAAGCCTTCTAGCTTATCAATGGGAGTTGTAAGCACTAGGTAAACTATCTACCACATAAGGAGTGGTTTCTGGTGCAGAAATTGTAGTTATTGGCTGTTTGGGCAATTTTTCCATCTCTCTCAACTTTCTGATTTAAAAGCCTGCATTTGCACTTGTTCCCCCCTTTCCTGTAGCTATCTAATCCAGATTTGCTGTATCCAGCACTGTTTGTAAGCTCCTCAACCCCCCCCCCAAGCCTTTCTGTGTTGGAGGGAAGCCTTCTAGCTTATCAGTGGGAGTGGTAAGCACTAGGTAGTCTATCTACCACATAACAAGTGGTTTCTGATCCAGAAATTGTATTTATTGGCCGTTTGGGCAGTTTTTCCATCTCTTTCAACTTTTCTGGTTTAAAATCATGAGTGTGTGGTTGTTTCCTGCTTCTACTGTAATTGGTCTAGCCCAGAAACAGATTTGCTGTACCCAGTTCTAGTTCTATTTTTAAGCTTCTGAACCCTCCCCAAGGCTTTCTGTGTTGGAAGGAAGCCTTCTAGGTTATCAGTGGGAGTGGTAAGCACTAGGTAGCCTATCTACGACAAGAGGAGTGGTTTCTGGCCCAGAAATACTAGTTTATGGGCAGTTTGGGCAGTTTTTCCATCTCTCTCAACTTTCTGGTTTAAAAGCCCATGTTTGCACTTGTTTCCCACCTTTCCTGTAACTAGTCTAGTCCAGATACAGACTTGCTGTATCCAGGACTGTTGTAAGCTTCTAAGTGGTGCCAAAGTCTGGTCTTCAATTTTTCCCTTAGATCTACTAGCTCTCACCTCTCCTGCACTTATGCTAGCTTATTAGTCTAGCACTTTACCAGACTTCTTGTAGCAATTATAGTAGCACATAAAAGTGTTACCAGCACTACACGTTCTACAAGGAAACAGATTCAGTACTTATTATCAATCCCCACCCCTCCAGGGATGTCTAAAGGTCAGTTCCCTGTGCTTTCGCCTATTAACCTGGTGAAATTGGGCATCCTGAGACAATGTAGTAACTGCCTCATGTACACTGACAACCCTGTCCTCTTACCTCCCAACACTCAGACTTGTGAGAGATGCACTTATATATCCAAACTGAAAGCCACGCACTCTCCAGCCAAGACCAGAATAGGTGGTCAAGAGGAGAAGATCAACGCTTGCACCACACCACATGGAACACATTCCCCTCCAGAACACACACCAGCACTGCCTTCACATAAAAACACAAACAACACACCCACCTTCATGGAGGCTCTCAATAAAAATCTACCCAAGCAGCAGAGACCTCTAAGGCAGAAAGCACTTGACCACCACAACACAACACTAAACTCCTAAACAGTGTGCCACTCAACCAAAGCCCCTAAGGCAAAATAGCATGCCCAACACACTAGTCATATGAGACTTGATAGTGAGGCACACTGATGTCCCACTCACTAGGTTGAATAAGGAGAAAGAAACAGTCAGCTGCCACTCAGGTGCCAGGATCTGCCACATAATGCATGCACTCAGGTCCCTCAACAACAGGTACAAATATGAATCTGTCATTGTACATGTGGGTGTGAATGACCTGAAATGTACTTCCCTGGACTACATGAAAAGAGACATGGAGGAGCTCTCAGATTATGTAGCCCAGGTGTGTATGACCCTAGCCCTGAGCAGCATCCTGCCATAACCCAGAATGATACCACAGTACAAGCAGAAAATGACTGATTTCAACAATTGGCTAAGTTTCTCATGTCATTCTAAGGGGAACCAGTATCTGTCTGCCTGGGATGACATGATTGACAGACCTCGATGCTTCACCAGAGATGGCCTGCATCTGTCACCTCTGGGCTTCCGGATCCTGGCCAAGGCTCATGCCACCCCTATAGTGCCTTTTTAGGTGGTGTTTCAAAGACCAAATTACCACTGTAACAGCTACAAACATATGTAATCTCAGGGTCATGCTGCTCAATGCTAAAAGTCTAAATTTCAAAATGCATTCCCTCAAAGCACTCTTTAAAATGAAGAACATCGACATTTGTGCTGTAACAGAGACCTGGTTCAAGGCAGCAGAAAGCACCCCTGCACTACCAGGCTATAATTCATTCCACACCTTTCGGCCCCAGATCTTGGACCAAAGCTCCAAAGGTGGTGGTGTTTCCATATTCACAAAGGAGTCGCACACCTCCAGACTGGTAGCCCAACATAATGCATCAGAGATACTTCATATTTTCATAGTTTCATAGTTTCATAGTTTAGTACTAGGCTATCTGCCCTGGGGCATTTGTAAGCCTAGCCATAGTGATGTGGCTTTTGCCACCCCATGAAATGGTACAAAAATGCACAGAATAGATTTAGAATACTGTGCCTCTGTCTAGTGGTGACACAATGAAGGTCCCCTTATATAATATAATTAGTTTACTGTGCCCCTGTCTAGTAGTGACACAGATGTGACCCCTGGGGTAAACTTACGATCTCCCATCCACTCATCAAGATTTCTCTTGAAGAGAGTCAGTGAGGGGCTCTGCCTAACATGAACTGGGATCTTGTTCCAAAGCATGGGAAGCCTCTGGGTTATGAATCTATCCCTCCAGCATGTTCTATTCATACTTGTGCCGAGGTTTAAGTCTTTAGCTCTCGTGGTCCTGATGGATTTGGATTTTTGAGGTGGAGCATGTCCATCAGTTCCTGATTGGACATGGCCTTGTACGTCAGGCAGAGATCACCTCTGAGCAGGCGGTATGCTACTGAATAGAGCTGGAGTTTCTTTAGTCTGGCAGAATAAGACATATGTTGGAGACCCTTGATCCTCTTGGTGAGGTACTTTTGTGGTCTCTCCAGCTGTTGCAAATGCCGGGTGAGGTACATACCAAATGGGGCATTGTACTCAACCATGGGTCTGATGAGGGAGGAGTATAGGGGTACAATGACATCCTTGGATCTGGATGTGAATCCCTTCATGATAAGGTGTGCACGGTAGAATGTTTTTCTAACCACTTTGGCAACGTGGGTGTCAAATGAGAGGTCGCTGTCGACTTGGATCCCTAGGTCTCTGCTTTCTTTTTCCATACTCAGTGGGTTGCTGTCTATGTGATAATTTGTGGGTACTTTGTTTTTCCCAAAGGGGATGACTATACATTTTTTGGATTTAGTTTAAGGCCATGACTCCGGCACCAGTTGTCCGTTTCTGTGAGGCCTTTTTGTAGGATGTATGTGTCCACTGGTGTATCGACTATGGCGCCTTGTTTTCAGTCATCTGTGAACTTTGTCAGCCACAATCCTCCCATGTTTGCTTTAACATCTGAGAAATAAATGCCGAACAAGAGGGGTCCCAGGACAGATCCCTGTGGGACACCACTTGTGACTGGCTTTGAGTCTGACATTACTCCAGTGATTTTAACTTTACGGGTTCTGTCCTTTAGCCAGTTTGCAACCCATCTAGTGACATAAGGGTTTACGTTTAAGCTGTTGAGCTTATCTATGATGCCTGAGTGGGGTATTGTGTTGAAGGCCATAGCCAAGTCCAGGTAGGCTGTATGGACTGCTTTGACCTCATCAATGGCTCTAGTGACTGTTTTGAAAAAGTCAACCAGGTTCAAAAAGCAGGATCTGCCCTTTAAAAAGCTGAACTGGGTGGGGTCAAGTGTCTGTAGGTCCTCTATGTCTCTGTTTATGAGTTCCATAATGATTCTTTCCATAGCTTTGCAGACCAGGCTGGTTAAGCTTATGGGGCGGTAGTTCCCAGGGTCTGTAGAGGTACCCCCTTTGTGGAGTGGGACCACTGTTGCTGTACGCCAGTGTTCAGGTACATATCCTGTAGTAAGGCTAAGGTTAAATAGCATTTTTATGTGCGGGTTTAGCTCCTCTTGGAGTTCACATAGCACGCAACCCGGGATACCATCAGGTCCCATTGATGCTGTGTTTTTAGCTTTGTTGAGGGTGGTTCTCACTTGGACATCTGAGATGACAGGGAGATTACATTCATCTGGGATAAGTATTTCTTCTTTTGGGGGTGAGGGAGGGGAGAAATTTGCACTGAACCTGTCAGCCAGAATGTTGGCAATATCTGTGGGTTCAGTGTATTTTTTGTTGTTGTGAACTAACTCTGAGCATATCTGAGGGTTTCCGCCCAGGTTTCTAACATAGCTGAAGAAGGCTTTGTGGTTATCTTTCGTGTCCTTAGCGATTTTTCTCTCAAAGTTGGCCTTGGATGTTTTTATGAGAGAACGTAGTTTTCTGCTAATGTTGATCAGAGATGTCTTCCCTTTATGGGATTTTGCTCTGTCGTGCATTAGCTTCCTTCTTTTGTTATACAATTTGTTAATGTCTGAGGTCCACCAGACAGGACGCTTTCCTTTGGTGGAGAGGGACTTGGATTTATTTGGGATTGCATGATCCATGCATTCTTGGAGATGTCCATAGAAAGCATCTGTGAAGGATTCGGCATTCTGGGATGTGGTATCCACTGGCCCAGTGGGCTTAAAGGATACCATCTCAGTCTTAAGAAGAGTGAAGTCTGCTATTGAGAAGTTTTTCACTGTGGTCTTTTGTGCTGGGGGTGGAGGTGGGATATGCATATCCAGGGTGATTAGTTTGTGGTCAGATCTCACTAGTGAGGGGTATACCTCCGGTGTGGAGCATTTTGTCCCCATGTTTGTGATGATCAGGTCTAGTATATTATCTCCCCTAGTGGGAGAGGTGACTAGTTGTTCCAGTGCATTTGAATTTATGAATTCCAGGAACCTTTGGGCTAGGGTGTTAGGGCTAGAATAATGTACCCAATCTATGATTGTGTAGTTGAAGTCTCCCAGTATGATGGTATTTTGTGATACATTCATATCCTCCAATGTCTTCAGGAAGGCTGAGTGGGGTTCTTGAGATTGGGAGGGTGGTCTGTAACATACTACCAGTTGTATAGCAGTTTTGCCTATGGTTAGTTGCACCTGTATGGTCTCTGATGCTTCATGTGTTGCTACTAACCTGGAGGTGTGGGTGTCCTTGATGAATATGGACACTCCCCCTCCCTTTGTGGTTCGGCCCGGGTTTTGGGGCCGAAAAGCATGATACGAGGTATAGCCTGGTAGTGCTGGGGTGCTCTCAGGAGCCTTGAACCAGGTTTCAGTTACTGCACAGACGTCGATGTTCTCCATACTGAGGAGTGCATCGAGTGCCTGCATCTTGAGATTTAGACTTCTAGCATTGAGCAGCATTACCCTTAATTATTTTCCATTTTTGTTTTCTAAGGAGGTGGATTTGTCTTTTGAGCCTTGCCTAAAAAAGGCACTATGGGGGTGGCAAGAGCCTTAGCCAATATCCGGAAGCCCAGTGGTGACAGGTGCAAGCCGTCCCTTGTGAAGCAGTGTGGCTTGTCCAACATGTCATCCCAGGCAGACAGACATTGGATCTCCTTAGAATGACACCAGTACTTGAGCCAATTATTAAAGCTGATCATCTTGTCTTTGTATTGTGGCATCATTCTTGGTGAGGGCAAGATGCTGCTCAGGGTCAGGGTCATACCAGCCTGGGCTACATAATCAGAGAGCTCCTCTATGTCTCTTTTCATGTAGTCCAGGGAGGTACGTCTCAGGTCATTCACACCAGCATGGACAATGACGGAGTCATATTTGTACTTGCTTTGGAGTGACCTGAGTGCATGTGTTATGTGGCGGATCCTAGCTCCCAATAGGCAGCTCACAGTCACCCTCTCCTTGTTCAGCCTGGTAAGCGGGACATCAGTGTGTCTGACTATAGAGTCACCTATTACTAGTGTATCAGGCATGGTGTTTGGCCTTAAGGGCTGTGATTGATTGGCACACTGATTTATTGAAGTATGTGTTGCATGTGTTTTGTTTTGAGGTGGTGGATTTTTGGATGTCTGCTTTGGGAGCCTCTGTTGTTTTGGTAAGTTTTTTATTAAAGCCTCCGAGTATGTCTTTGTGTTTTTATGTGTTTGGTTTGCAGTTGTGGTAGGTCTATGTGGGACTGGGTTTGTTGTGTTTGTGGTTACCATCTCCTCCTGTCTCGTCATGCCAGCCCTGAGTTGAGAGAGTTCAGCCTCCAGTTTGGCTATATAGTTGCATCTCTCACATGTATTTGTGTTTGTTGGGAGGAGGAGAGGGTTGTCTGTGTACATGAGACAATTGTAGCATTGTCTCAAGATACCCAGATTAACCAGCTGAACTGGAGAGGATGCCAGTAATCTACCACTCGACATGCTAGAACAGTATAAAGGATTGCTGTGCCTTTAAGGGAAGTGGATATTCACAGGGGTGGTAGGTGGATGTAGTGCTTACTTAGTACGAGAGTGCTTACCTAGTAGAGAAGTTTCGAGAACAAGTGCTAGGCTTATAATATAACGAGTAGTCTGATTATACTAAGAGTAATTAATGAACTAGGTGCAGCTAACATTGGGTAAGGCAGTGATTCAGGTTGTAGCCTGCTATAGGTCCCAAACCATGTCCCAAGACTCACACTCCATGTTCCTAAGCACCCTGGAGAATATTAGGCTCCAACCTAACACTCTCTTACTAGGCGACTTCAACTACCTCTCCATTAACTGGGAAAACTACTCATGTACCAATACACTTGCCCAACATTTCCTGGAGTTCATTAATTACAATGCCCTGGACCAGCTCATTCTTACCCCCACTAGGGGTAGCAACATCCTTGACCTGATCATTACTAACATGGGTGACCAATGCTCTTCACCAATAGTCAGCTCCTTCCTGGTTAGATCCGACCACAGACTAATCAATTAGGAAATCCACATCCTTCCCATCCCACCCCCACAAAGCTAACCACAATGAAAAACTTCTCCAAAGCTAACTTTGAGCTCCTAAAAACAGGTGGCTAACTTCACGGCATCCATGTAAATGGAGAATAGTTGTGTGACCACCGAATCATACATCAATGCACTGTACGAACATGTACACAGATGCATGGACCTTGCCATACCCAGTAGAACCAAGATGCTCTCCTCCAAAAAAAAGGAAGCCAATCTCGTGGTCCCCTGCCATAAACAAACTCTACAACAGAAGGCGGTAACTGATGCGGAATACGGTGAAGTCCCAAGATTGGAAAAACTCCCTTATCAGCCTCAACAAAAAGTTGAGATTCCTCATCAAATTCTCTAAAGATAGCTATGAAAATATAATTGCAGCCGATAGTAAAGACAACCACAAGGCCTTCTATAGTTATGTAAAGAATCTCCACAGCAATACCCAGATTTTCTCTGCGCTGATGCACAATGGTACCTCCTATACTGAGCCAACAGATATTGCCAGTATACTGGCCAACAGATTCAGTGCCAACTTCACCCCTCTCTCCCCTTCCAAAGGACCAATCACAATACCAGTAGATTGCCAGGCACCCAGTATTACTACTGCACAGGTTAAAACAGTACTGTCCAAGGCCAAGAATACAGCTTCTATGGGACCTGAAAATATCCCTGTGTTCTACATGAGCTACAGAGTGAACTGGCACTTCACCTGTGTGACCTGTTCAATCACAGCCTCACCTCAGGCTTTGTCCCTACCGAATGGTGCTCTGCTACAGTCAATCTCTCTCCACAAAGGAGGAGTGACTACAGACCCTGGAAACTATTGCCCCATTAGCCTATCAAGTCTGATATGCAAAGCTATGGAACACATAATTATGAACCTAATAAAGAAGGATATAGGGAATCTCCAAACTCTGGATCTCACACAGTTTGGTTTTGTGAAGGGTAGATCATGCTTGCTCAACTTAGTCGACTTCTTTGAGTCAGTCACCAGAGCTCTGGATGAAGGCAAGGTGGTTCATGTAGCCTAACTTGATCTGGCCAAGGCTTTTGATACCATTCCCGACTCAGGAATCATAGAGAAAACTTACTAAGCTTGGCATCAAACCCTATATCACTAGGTTGGTTGCAAACTGGCTCACAGATAAAAGCTGCTGGTATTATATGTAAAGTGCAGTCTAAATAGATTTTTATGCAACTCCTGCATGAAATGATGAAATTCCTCCATGTCTCCCTTACATATAAATATGAGATTGTCTATGTACCTCTTGAACAATATAACTTTCTGTCTGTAAAATTCAGTATTGTATACATAGGCCATCTCAAAATAATTCATGAACAGGATTGCATACGTGGGGGCATATGATGCCCCCATGGCTGTCCCTTCCTTTTGCAAAAAACACTTACCATCAAAACAAAAACTATTATGTGTGAGGGAAAAATCTGACAGTCACATTAAAAAATTAGTGTGTGGACCCTCCCCCAGTATAAATCTAACTGCTTGCAAACCCCACTTATTTTTATATTTGTATATAACGACTTAATATCCACACAGGCCCAATAGTAGTCCTGGGACCATTTCTTACTGATTACACTATCAGCTAATTCTTTTCCATTCTTGATGTGCAACATAACTCTAGCTAAATGCACTTTCAATTGACTGTCGAGAAATATACCCACATTCTGCAAATAAGCTCCCTTCCCAGACCCTGTGGGTCTCCCCGGTGGGTTCTGAATATTTTTGTGTATCTTGGGTATTACCTTAAACACTGCATCCTTGGGGCTTGTTATATAAAGTTTTTTTGACATCCATTGCATTCAGGAAGCCTAATCTTTCTCCTCTTTCTAAAATTTCCAGCAGAGAGCTGTTAAACTCCTTGATTGGGTTGTGGGGTAACAATTCATAAACCATTTTGTCCTCCAACAAAACCATGGCCATATTATCATACTGTTGTTTAGTCATGACCACCCAATTACCCCATTTATCTGCCTGTAGAAATCTGTATCTCTGAATGTCTATCCTAAGCTGTTGTAATGCTTCCCACTGCTCTTTCCTTAGATTGTACTGTATATAACTTTTTTAGTTTATTATATTCGATTTCTAACTATTGACACAGCACATTCTCAAAGATACAAATAATTGTAGATACTTTTGGGGGCATAAAAGGACTGTTATATGGTACACAAGGTAATTGAAACTTACCATAACCTGTGTTAAAGCCTGCATAATGTTCAACTGTAGAGTCCACCCCACCATCAATACACTTTGCTCAAGAGCTTCATCACTTTCATAATCACAAATAGACAAATTAAGCAATGAATCACCTTCATTAACACTCATATAATCACAATTGTCTTCATTTATTGTTGCATTTTCCAGATCGTCTACATTTATCATGCTTTCATTGCTTTTAAAGAATGCCCTTAAATGTAACTTATGCCAAAAGCAGGTTACCTCCAGTATCAAATCAGCAAGGCTGGGCACATGAGTTAACTAGCTCACAGATAGAACCCACAGTGTGAAAGTAGCTGACTCCAAGTCAGTCTGCCGACTAGTCATGAGTGGAGTCCCACAGGGTTCGCTCCTGGGTCCTCTCATGTTTGGTATCTACTTCTCGGAAGTCCAGGCCAACACAAAGGGACTCTGGCTGACAAAGTTCACAGATGATCGCAAGTTGGGAGCTATTATTAACTCCCCAAGTGATGTTGAAATCCTACAGAATGGCCTCACTGAGTCCAATGACTGGTGTCAGAAGCATGGCCTTAAACTCAATGCCAAAATATGTGTCATCACCCCCTTTGGGAAAAACCCGGTTCCCATGAATTACCACATTGATGGTAGTCCACTGAACACAGAAGGCATTATAAGGGATATGGGAACACAGGTTGACAGCAACCTCTCTTTTGATAACCACATTGCCACTGTGGTCAGAAAGTCCTTCTATGTGGCACATCTCATTACTAAGAGTTTTGAATCCAGGAAGAAAGAGGTCATTGTCTCCCTCTACTCTTCCCTCATTAGGCCAATCATCGAGTATAATGCCCCATTTGGCATGCACCTCTCTAGACACCTGCAACAACTGAAGAGGCCACAAAAGTACCTCACAAAGAGGATCCTTGGTCTTAAACACTTGTCCTAGATGGACAGTCTCAAAAAACTCCAACTATTCTCTGTCTCATATCACCAACTTAGAGACAATCGCTGCTTGACTTACAAAGCCATATCTGACCCAGTTCTATTAGAAATGCTACTTATAAATAAATCCCAAGCCCTCCACACCAGACACTGCAGAGACCTCAACCTCATTACCACAATTAACAGAACATGCTGGAGGGACAGGTATGCAGAGACTGCCCATGCTGTGGAATAGACTTCCCATACATGTCAAACAGAGCACCTCGCTGACCCTCTTCAAGAGAAATCTTGATGAGTGGATGGGAAACAGAAAATTCAACCTGGAGATAACTTCAGTGGCTCTTCTCGATAGAGGCACTGGGAACTAAGGTCAGTAGACACTATGTCAAGGTAATCCTATGGCTAGGCTTGTAAAGGCACCAGGGCCATTAGCCTAGTACACACTTATGAACCTATGCACCTATGTAACATGATTTGTAACACTACAGGTCGGTGTGAAATGGCAAGGGTTAGGACCAGTCCTACTACAGTCGGATAGGCCAGTTGCTTATTCATCAAAGATCAATGGATGTCTACAGGATGTGTGTGAGAGAGATACACAGACTTGTTATTCTGAGGCAGAAAGATTCTTGCAAGTCCTTAGTTATCAGAAGCACCATGACTATAAGTATAAGGAAATTATTACTTTACAGTCTGATCACAAGTCACTGTATAGCATATTTAATAAATACTTACATACTACACCTGGATAACTATGGATAATGGCCCAGGCACTACAGAAGGAAAGACTATGTACCTTACAGATACACTGATTTAGAGCCTAAGCCATAGGAAATGGTGGGCAGATGGGGCACTTGTTGAGGGTCACCAACTTTTAAGGGGTATTAGTTGGTATATGCTACCTTTAGAAAAACAGAGAATGAGAGAACATCCTAATTGCAGTCTATTATAGAGGGATTATAAAATGTCAAACTTTTTTAGGTAGCTGTAGGTAGTCAGTGAGTGATAGTAATTATAACACTCCAAATAACTAATAAACTTTGAGAAAAAATCTAGGCCAAATGAAAACAATAAATTGTTCATACGTATGTGATTTTGTGTAAGATGACAGCCCTACCTGTTAAATTAATTTTACTGTTTCCGTTCTGTCTGGATCCCTTATTCCACATTCATTAGTTCTTTGAAGTTATTACAAGTAGAGTTTGTGGCATGAGTTTGTTTATTATCTTTGTAATGAGGGTGGTCATGACTACAAAATGGCTACTTGTGAATTGTCAAACTGTGCTAGTTTTGAAAATTAGCAATGAGTTATTTGGTTGTTACATTAATAAATATATAATAACAGCACAGAAAGTTTACAAAAGGTAGATGCCATTGAACTACTAGAGGTAACATTAGAAATGTTTTTTGGGTAGGAACACAGATGATAATGAGTACAAAGAAGTTCCAGCTACTAAAAACAACAATCCAAAGTGACAGAGAAGTACATTTGTTTGATGTTTTCATGACAGTATGATCAGATAGTTGAAAGGAAATTAATCTGTTGTTCAACCCATATTTTCCATTTAGAGATGAACACTCATATGTCCAAGGACTTATGTTTAAAAGAGATTTGTTGAATATTCCTACATGACTGTGTAATGAGAAGTCACTAATGCTGTATGAATCTCATCTCAACATGTCAAAATGCAAGGGAAAAACTCATGACATAATATATTGCCTACTATGTCTATGCAAATCAAGCAATTTATTAAGGACTATTATCTATTGGTATAGTAATTCATCAAAATCAAAAGAGTACTTCATGCTATATACATTTACTTCACTCCATGGCTGAAGTTCGCTGACTGTTTATCATCTGTGTTAGAATACAGAAATATTAATTATTGCCTGAGTGCTTTCTTCATCAGGGTTATTAATGGGAAGAAGACAAAGGTCATCATTTTCTTCATTAGTACCAGAAATCAGATAAATTACATTGCCACTACTACAAGGAAGGCTGCTAAAGCAAGAGCATTTTATGACAAATGTGTAAAACTGTTTCAGTTTTGAAGACAGGAGAAAAGACAGACAGCAAGACAATGAGGATCGATAATTTAGGTAATACGTTTCAAATAATAGTGATTGTCATTCTCATCAGCTTAACAGACATGACTCAGAGATGTAATAGACAGATAGAGAGATGGACAATGTGAAAAGCTAGAAAACCCAGCATACAGTGACTGGATTGTAGTACTACTCACAAAACCTGTTTTACAGAGTTTACATTACTAGGATATCACATGATGTGGGAAACTATGTACACAACACTTGCATTGATGGATGTTGTTTTGCCTTCAAACACTATCTCACTACACCACAATTCAACCATTTTATTACATATTGAGAGATTAGCTCAGCAATTGCTGAGGCAAATCTACTATTGTCAACAATCATGTTGCATTTTGTGAGGCTCTGTCTGCAAGACACAAAAATAACTCCAGGATGTGGTATTCCACCTATTGCACCCATGTCATAAATGAGCTGTACAGAAGGATTCACAAACTCTACTCCACCTTCCATCCTAGTGAGGTGTTTTTAGGTGGGGTGATGACCACAGCAGTCATCTATCCATGGCTTTTCCAAATTAGTTTCCTTCTCATCTGATCCTTCTCCTTAAATTTTCTTTTGTTTTTGATACATTCATTTGCTGTCTGATTTTTGTCAACCTCTGGTTTGATTTCCATTCCTGCTTGTCATGTGTATGCTTCTACTAAACTAAGCAGAGAGGTTATCTTAGACTTCTCCTCATGTTTTAAAACTATGTTTGGATCTGATGAGGTCAGCGGGTATGTATGCAGTCCAATGACTGCAGATATATACATGTAATCAGTTTTGAAGAGGCCCATACCACATTCAGAGTGAAGGATATATAATCTTGGTATACACTGATTTTTATATATGATTTGATAAGCATGAAGCATTTTTCTTGTTTTTCTGTTCAATTGATCCATTACCTACTTACATTTGCTATTTGACATGAATTTCTGTTTACAGTCTTGATTACTATGTTCACCTGTTTTATCAGACTTCTAACATTTTGGGTCTAATTTACCTTCTGTCATCTATTTTTTTCATCAATCTTAATATGTCTATCCGTCTCTATTAAATCAAGCAACTCTCCCCTTAGATCATTTTCTTCTAAGCTGAAGGCACATTCTTTCTCTCAGTTTCCTGCAGGCATTCTACAGAAAGTTCCAGACCGACTTCCATTGACAGCCATTGTACTTTCATATGGGAACTCATTGACCCAAATGTTTCTTGTGCGACTCCAACTGAACTTTTGTACTGGTTTCCTACTGAAGGGTCCAGTCCAGAACATCTTTATGTAGCAAATCATCATTTGCTTCCCATTCCACCTGCTTCTCTCTAATTTGGGGACTCATTGTTCCATCATGCTCTGATATTACAAGATTTGGATTTCCTAGACTATCCTTCACTTCGCAGGTAATCCATAACTTCAACTTCTGCTTCTTTAACTTATCCATTGCTAATCTTTTCTAATTTCCCTCTTCGTTTTCTTATTTTTTGTATTGTGAAATTTTCCATATATGAAAGCCTTTCCCTGTATTTCTCTTCAAATATCTTTAGTACTGCTTTTTTGTTTTGATTAATTTTGCTTTCTCCTTTTTATGAATATTACATTATATTAAATCTCTTTTTCTTTCCCATGTCCATATTTTTTCTTCAGATGTCTCTCACTCCACCTGTTTCTCCTTACTTTGGAGACTCATCTTTCTATCATGCTGTGATATAACCTTTGTTAAGCTTTTATACTAAATCCTTCACTTTGGCAGGTATTCCATAACTTCAACCTCTGTTTATTTAACTTCTACTTCACTAGTCTTCTGTTTTACACTCTCCCCTGTGTAATCGTATTTCTTCTGTTGTGAAATTTTCCATATCTGGATTTCTTTGCCTGCATTTCTCTTCAAATCTCTTTGGAGCTGCTTTTTGTGTTGATAAGTTTGGCCATTTCCTTTGTATAAATATTGTACCAGATCAGATCTCATTTTCTTTCCCATGTCCATATTTGTTTTTATACCTTTCATAAATCATGGGATTTTTGTTCTTTATATTTTCACACTTTCTTCTGTTGCTTCTTTTTCAAAGCAGCCCAGAGTTTCTTTTTCTGTGTAATGGTGTTCATGTATCTGTTGTATTAATGAACACAAATCTGGATATTGAGAGTTTTTCTTGAGCAAGTATTTTTCTTTCCTCTAATTTCTCTTTTAATCTTTTTTAATATCTTCTATCTGGAAATTCTGCATTATAGTAGCAATACATAATTTCTTCCTTACTCTCTACAGTCCACTCAATCTTTTTTATGGTTCATATTTTTGGCCTGTTAGTTATTGTGTTTTGTGTGGAATACTAATTCCTTCAATGACAGGGGGGCATACTCCCCTTGATCATGTTCTAACCCCACTCTAGGAATGTTTCAGAGTCTTGAGAATTCTATACTGTCATTTTTCCAGTCATGGCACAAGTACCCACACCAGGATAAACCTTTTTGTAACTCGAGATCTGTGCACCCAGCTGTCTTTTTTAGTTTTTAATCTACTCGAATACAGCGAAACATGGGTCCTGAATACTCCACTAAGAATGGCCAAAACACACCAGTGGATAAGCTGTAAAATGTTTTAATTTTAATATTAAAATTAAAGCATTTTACAGCTTATCCGCTGGTGTGTTTTGGCCATTCTTAGCGGAGTATTCAGGACCCGTGTTTTTGCTGTATTTGAGTGGTTGTTACTTTCTATAGTTTGGTTCTCTTAGTTTTTAATCTACCTATGTCCTCAATATATACTATATAAAATACATTCCATATATCAGTGTCATCTTGGTGAGATTTTGTGAAAACAGGGTCCACCACATGAAGCTACTCACTAAGACTTCAGGATAAATTAGTTACAGCAATACTACTCTCCTTTTCTTTCTGATTTTATCACCTCTCCATCCAGACCCTCCTTTCACCTTTATGGCTTGGTAAATGCTCAGAAAGCATTCTTTGCTGCCCATCATATCTTCTAGCCACACACCCACACCGACACATACATAAATGGTAGCCACCACAAATAGTTTGGTTCCTGTATGGATACTTGAGTGTCAGTCACCTGAAATGCAGCATGGTCAGGCACAACTGAGTGACTATACAGGTCTCCTAAACAACACTCATACAATAAGTGAATCATATTCTTTGCATCGGGGCAAAGCTCACTTGCATTCCCTACATGAATGGGAGATTTCACATTACATATCTTCTTAGACACACACACACACACACACACACACACACACACACACACACACACACACACACACACACACACACACACACACTCACATATATTTTTATTTATTTATTTATTGCATTTGTTAAACAGGAAAGTCCACTGAGCCTGGAAAGAGCCCGATTTCAAGGAGGCCCAGGGATAAAAGCTCCACAGTGATTACATACAAAGAAATATTAATATACATAACAAATAAATATGAGCAGTACTCTTATATTTTGTCAAAGGAAAAAACTTCAAAGACCAATACACGTAAGGTTCAGTTAAGGCACTTTAATTTACTTGCCGCAAGGAGACAAAAACATGCAAATACAAGGATTTGTCTAACTACTAACAGGAAGTATGTTCATTCTTATACTATTTTACAAGACATGGCCTTCTAAGCTGACGTAATCAAGCACAACTTTTAGCATTGTTCTACAGCAGATGTTACTTCAGATTTTCTGTTGACATGATTAGTTTTGTGAGAAACTTTTCAGAAAAACAACCTGGCCTTGGTGACCATTAATCCGTTTACAAACGTCTATTGTATAGTGTTACATTTCAAGGTACTCTTCTAATACAGATACAAGCAAATGCTGATTGCAGTTCATATTTTCAAGCAGGCTTTGTACTAATTATCTGTAACTTCTACAGCTGTGTATTTTCTCATGGCACAGCGGAACTTCTTGTCTAAGTTTCATACAAGTAGTATTGTTCTATTCTTTATTTTCCTAATGGAAGCAGAAATCACCTGCTTCTCAGTAAATTTACAAGGCACAAGCAAGATTTTAGCTAACAGTACAATGTCAGAAAGCAACTGCAGTTTGTACAGATTTATGCAGTATGAAATAGAATAAATGTGTTAACCCTATTCAAGCTCTAAATGCACTAAACATATTGCTAATACACACATTAATACATATTTTTCTAACATTTCCCCCCTATTAATACTTTTATTCTACTTTCAAAATAAGCATAAACAGTTTGTTTTCTTCTCCTAACCTCTTCCACTCAGGATTTGCAGTTAAGAAAGTCATTCAGTTTAAACTTATGAAAGCATTTTTAGTCTTTTAACAGTTCTTCAAACTCAGTACTTTGATATAAGGTTTCAGAAACTGAAATGTCTATAAGGTCTTTAATCAGTCTTTTCATGCAGGGGATACCACAACAAACACATACTCCCAGTTGGAGCATACCTACACAAATGGCAATCAGGATGTTCATTAGGATGGTACCCAACCCACCAAACCATTTCTGGAAAAGATCCGTCAGTGGGTTTGGGCCTGGCTTGGTCATGGCTGACACTTGCTGAATTACCTCAAGATGATTGTCTATCTCGTGTTTATGGTCAGGAATATACGAACAGCATTTTTCTTGGATTAAAGCGCACGTACCACCTCTCGCCACTAGGGTGAAGTCGAGAGCCATGCGGTTTTGGAGCACTATAGTTCTCATAGCATTCAGTTCATCAGTCACTAATTCGAGAGCAGAAAAAGTTGCGTTGCTCTTTACTTCGAAAAGTTTTGACAGTTTTCTCAGCTCCCAGATCGATTTCACTGCTCCATACACTGGTGATATGCCTGCCCACGATATAACACTATCATTCAAGTCCATGTGTGTCAGTCCTTTGCCCAGAGAGTGATGGTCTTTCCAACGTGCATCGATTTGTCCCACTGGATTTACAGGTTTCTTGACTACTTCTCAGACATTTCGAATTTTTCCATGAGGCAAAATTGCAGTGTGTCATATGGCCGGAACCAGGTAACCCAAAAAACAACTGCCAGACCAATTCTCAGGTAACCATTTGTATGCCTTTCTGCCGCACACAAAATAACAGTGCTCTACTTTAGTAGTAACGTTGCTATGAATGTACACTCGTCCTGCATGAATCATTTTTCTATCAATTGTAGACAGCTGTTTATAAAGAACAGAATTATGTTTTACTTCATCAAGTGTTTTGTGCATCAATCCAAGAAATGAATTATAGTTTGTATTACAATAAAGATCTACTTTGTTACCTTTAGTGTAACATTTATAAGGAACAGTCACATTGCAATTGCTCTAACCCACCTGAACAGTATCATTTTCATGAAAACACACAGTTCCCTTTTGTGGAACAGACAAGTGCAATGCTATTTTATCTTGTGCTGTGATGGTTGAGGTATCATAAATCAAGTTCTCCCAGGTCTCATTGACCCCTAGGGGGACTGTAGTCATTAATAACTCCTGTATGCTGTCGGCAAAGCTGTGCAAATCCAGCAATTTGAAACATTGAAAGTCTCAGCATACACATATTTAATTGCCTGGTAAGTGTTAAAGTTTGGATGCCAGTTTATGAGTAACGCTTCACGTTTATTCAGTTCAGTCTGTGTGTCTGGGAAAAGAAAAGGCCACAACAAAAAGATTATTGTCACTAATGCAGTTAACAGGATGATTATGCAATACTTCTGAGGAAAGGGTTGTTCTGCATTCCTGTCTCTTCTGGACTCTTATCATTTTTGCTCTTGGCATGTAACAAGATTTTTGTCCAGTTCAAAGTTTTTAACTAATTTACAGTGCATCAGGTGGATCCAGGAGGCACGCTCCACAATTTTGACTGCAGTGGGTGTTGACAAAAGCACTTGATATGGACCTTCTCACTTTGGAGACGCCCAATTCTTCTTCTTAACTATCTTCAGCCAGATCCACGCTCCAGGGGGCACTGCCACTTCTGACGGTCTGGTTCTTTCTTTATCTGAAACAGAATTTAACTGCAACAAATGTTTAGAATTTAAGAGTTTTCGCATATACTCAGTTAATGCACTGTCAGCTTCCTGGTCTGCGGGCATGAGAGATTTCCACTGAGGTATATAGTAAGTCCTTCCAAAGAGCTTTTCAAAAGGAGTCAATCCTTTTGCATTCGGAACAGTTCTCATGCTCAACAGTGCCAGGGGCAGACAGTACACCCAGTTTCTCTGCGTTTCTGTTATTAATTTTCTTAGCTTACTCTTTAGAATCCCATTATGCCTCTCTACTAGCCCTGCTGATTGTGGGTGATACGCACAATGATTTTTTAGAGAAATACCAAAATGTCTACTTAACTGCTGTATGGTCTGATTTACGAAATGTGTACCGTTGTCACTGTAGATCCTTTCTGGAATGCCAAATCTAGGGATGATTTCTTTAACAAGCACTTTGGCCACAGTTGTAGCGTCTGGAATTTTAGTCGGAAAGGCTTCCACCCATCTGGAAAACATATCTACAATGACAAGACAATACTTCTTATTTTCACATTTATTCAACTCTATGAAATCCATACAGATAGTATGAAACGGATATGGTGGTGTAGGGAAACTTCCTTGCTTGGGCTTTAACACCCCTTGTGCATGATGTTTATTACAGATGTGGCATAATGAACAAAATTTTTTAGAGTAGTTTGTAAATCCATACGTCGTGAACACTTGGTTCACCAGCTGTACCATCCCCCCTGTTGAGACATGGCACTGCCCATGGCTCAACAAAGCTGCATATCTAAACAAATTAGACGGCAATATCGGTTTTCCTTCTTTAGAGATGTACAGCCCCTTTTCGAGAATTGCTCCTCGCTTTACCCATCTTTGTTTTCAGTTTGCATAGTAAGTGTCTGCATTGTCTTTAACATTTCTAAGTCTAAAATCTCGGAGGGTTGTAATTCCTCATTCAAAAGAAATACTTCTGAAGCTGCCTGCTTTGCAGCTGTATCAGCTCTCGCTTTACCTTTTGAAATCCTGTCCTGTTGCTTGGTATGAGCTGTGCATTTACAAATAGCTACTTTCTGAGGTAACTGAATAGATTCTAAAATATCTAAAATAAACTGTGCATGATTGATCGGTTTGCCAGTAGATGTTATCATTCCTCGATTTTTCCACTGTTGCGCAAAAACATGTACATTAGAAAAAGCATACTGGCTGTCAGTAAAAATGTTCACACATTTGCCCTTTGCTAAGATACATGCCCGTGTCAAGGCAATCAATTCTGCTGCCTGTGCAGATAAACTATGTGGTAAAGATTTTGCTTCTATAATGTCTGTGTCAGAAACTACTGCATAACCTACTAGGTTCTGTCCTGCAGGACCCCTTTTGCATGAGCCGTCCACATAGTATGTCACCTTGGCATCATCCAAGGGAACATCCGTAAGATCTTTTCTAGGCAGTGTCTTTTGCTCAATCACCTGCAGGCAGCTGTGTGGTGTGCCATCTGCAGGGGTTGGGAGCAAGGTAGAAGGGTTCAAAGTCGTACATCATTCAATTGTCATATGAGGTTGGCTCAACAATATAGTCATACAGGAAAGATGCCTAGCAGAGGAAAGATATGCTACCTTTTCTTGTAGTAAAATAATCACAACTGCATGAGGCACTCTCAATGTGAGAGGGTGGAACAACACTACTGAGGTCGAAGCCTGTACTGCCATTGCAGCTGCAACTACTGCTTGTACACAGTGAGGTAAAGACTGTGCTACTGGGTCCAGTTGTGATGAATAATAAGCAATAGGGCGTTGCTTGCCCCCATGCTGCTGTGTTAACACTGATGTCATATAACCTTGCTTGCAATCTACAGTTTGGAAAAAACGTTTATGATAGTTTGGTAATCCCAAAACTAATGAGGACGCTATTAACTGTTTCAGTTTGCAGAAAGCAGATTCTGCTTTTGGTGTCCATTGTAATAAATCCTGTGCTGCCATAGGCTTTTTATAAATCAGGTTAGTCAACGGTGCAGATTCCAAGGCATAGTTTGGAATCCAACCCTGACAAAAATTAGTCGTACCCAGGAAGGACATCATTTCCTTCTTGGTAGTGGGTTTTGGTGCTTGCAAAATCGCTATTTTTCTAGCCTCATCTAATGTCCTACCTTCCTTGGATATTACATATCCTAGGTATTTAACTTGTTTTTTTCCAAAGCTGCAGTTTATTTTTGTTTACTTTATGTCCTTCAGTGGCTAAAAATTGTAATAGCGCTATGGTATCCTCTTTACAATCTTGCTGGGTGGGGGACGCCAGCAGGATATCGTCAACATAAAGCAAAAACTGACTACCTCTTGGTGGGGTAAATCCCGCCAAGTTGCTTGCCATTTCTTGTGAGAATATTGTTGGACTTTCACAATACCCCTGTGGTAGTCATGTATATGTATACCTTTTCCCCTGAAATGTGAATGCAAACCAATGCTGGCTGTCAGGGTGTATCGGTATCGAAAAGAACGCATTGCTGATATCTACCACAGAAAAATATTTCTGTTGAGGTTTTAAATCATTCAACAGGGTGTGTGGGTCTGGCACCATAGGTGCCCTTGGTATTACTGCATCATTTACAGCTTGTAAATCTTGGACCATACGCCACTCTCCATTCGCTTTCTTAACAGGAAATAAGGGTGTATTACATGGTGAATCAGGAGATTCCACCAGCACCCCTTCCTTAAGTAAAGCTGCTATAATAGGTTTGATTCCTACCTCTGCATCTTTTCTTAAGGGATACTGTCTCTTTTGTGGTCTAAATGCTGATTTTGGTGTAATAGTAACTGGTCCTGCTGTATGAATAAGTCCTACATCTGATTTTCCTGTCGACCAGAGATTTTCTGGTCTATTCTGTAAGGCATTCTCTTCCTCCTTCAATAAAAGTGCCAATCAGCTGTCCTTGCTAGACTGCAAGTGTACAGCTGGGTGGGTCTGAGTTATCCAATTCAGCTTCTGCATTTGTATTCCCTGTTCTGACAGTTCTAACTCTGTCTGTTTTTCCCATCTCGTGACTTTTTCTCCTAAGTCTACCCATTTTACATTCTTGTCCTTAGTTAAGCTAACGTGGTAATCAATTAGATTTGTAGAGTGCAAAGAACTCCTGGGGCAATGAACAGCTGGCTACACTGTTCCCTTCTGTGTCCCAGTACAGATTACGTAATACCAACCTGTTTGCACGATTTCTAAACAATTCTTGCTCATATTCCTTATCAGGTCCTGGTGTATTACAATAATACAGAGTACAGTGCAACAAATGCTGTTTATCAATGTCAAGGGAGGGGAACTTGCTGATGGCTGCGTTCATCAACTCTTCGGTCATCGCCCCTGGACCAGTCGTGACCAAGTCCTGGCTTACCAATAAAACATTACACCCTCCGATTACACTGCAAAGGTATCAATTTGTCGCTGTGCTTCCATACCCTGCATAGTCAGAACTACTGCTATACCAAATAACTGCATAAGATCTCTGCCCAAGATGTTTACTGGGCATTTTGCAGATACAACAATTTTGCTTTTCTGGGTCAATCCTGAAACAGGATCAGTTATCACAATATTATGGGAGAGGGGCTCCCGATACAGCTGTCCATTAGCTGCTTTCACTAATATGTAATCAGGTGACTCTGAATTCTCTGGCAGTTTGGAGGGATGTACCAGGGTCCGTGATGCCCCTGAGTCACACAAGAATCTGAATTCCCTCCCTTCTACCAGGATTGTAACTTCTGGTTTTGTGTCTGCTAAATAGAACTCTAAGCTCAATAAAGCCAAATCCAATATTTCATTTTCTTCACTATCCGTGACTTCTTGCACTTCCTCTATTTCTTCTGTCACATTCTCTACTCCCTCTATCACATACTCATTTGTCCTTTCTCTGCTATCCCCTTCTAGTGATTCCTGACTATCATATAGTCAGTCCTCACCCTCCTTATCCTCCGTGGTTGCCTTCTTGTTTTACTTGCAATCCCTTGCCAAGTGTCCTTTCTTACCGCATTTAAAACATTCTCCCCTTTTCTTTCACCCTTCAAAGTCCTCTGATCGTTGATCAGATTGTTTGTTTCCCTGGGCATTTCTCTTGCCCTTTTTCCCGGACTGTACTACATATACTTCTGCTCCATCTTCTACAGAAAATACTTGGGCTTTCTTTTTCTTTTTGCTATTAAAATGCCTTTCGGCATGCTTAACATATTCAAGCAATGATTGTAACCTGCTTGTACAATGATCTACCATGTGTTTTGTAATAAAGCTGCTTATGGGTGCAATACTGCCTTTCAAAAATGCATTCTTTAACTGCTGCTCATATGGGGAATCGTGTGTCTGGTCTTCTGGAACCTGCATTCCACAATGGTTATTAAAACATTCTAATAGTCTGGCATAATATCGGTCAATAGCTTCACCTTCCTGTTGGATGCATTGATTAATGCAAGTCCAGTCTGCCCTAGGCTTCCATTTTTCAGAGATTCAGTCTGTAAGACCTTTCACTCTGTTGTCTAATTCTGCGCTGCTATGTGGGAGGGGCCTGAGCGCAATATCACGGGGATTCCAGTCGCCACTAATCATGTGCCAATCTGGTCCCACAATTTGTCTGACTACTTTTTCCACCTCTTCTATGTTTAAGTTATAACTCAGCCTCATTCCTTGCAAATCTTCTAAGAACTTTCTAAAATTAACTTTTGGATGGGGAATTCCCTCAGTGGCTTTCCGGATGTCTTCCGGAGTCCAAGGTCTATACACTAGAATAGTTGGGTCCTGACCTTCTGGCCCTGCCTGAGGATTATGCACTTCTGTAAGTGGGCATATTTCTTCTTCACTGATAAATCATGAATTTCTACCCATTTGATATAACTCAATGTCCCCTTATGAGTTTCCTGCCCGTGTTCGAGTCCTGGTCTCGACGGGATCTCTAATAAACGGTTTCGCTTTTGTAGTGTCTCTACTTGCAATGACAGCAGAATATTGCAGGGGTGGACTAACTTGTTCACTTGCCTCATATTCTGGTAAAGGAGGCAGAGGGGCCGACGCTATTACTAAGTTATTGCCCTCCTTATCTAAAAACATTGCTTTTGAATTATTACTCTTTTGTTCCCTTCGGTTTACTTCCTCAATCCACCTGTGTGCCTGAGGAATTCCTAATTGACGTTGCTTTTTTACCTGACCTCTAGAATCGGTTTTAAGTTGATTGACAAGTTTGACAAGTGAGGATTTTTCTAGTTTACCATCAAATTCATACTTATTAACCCATTTTGAGTAGTATTTAATATTATCAGCACGCTGTGACTGCATTTATTTCGCGTCTTTGGTTAACTGCGGATTTTGGGACCTTTTTGTACAATTATTACCTATTTTGTTCTACCTTTTTAATCATTACGTAACTCCTTATTTTTAATGTGGTACCATGGATGTTTTTATAGTCTCTTCAGAATGACTGCCTACCTGCTCTGTTTCCCTGATCTATGACAAGACAGTAATCTTTCTATTCCTGACTTAAAAATAAAGTCTTAACAGAACAAATACAAATCTAGTCCCTGATCTAAAACAGAAAAAGAAGGTAGATTCACCTTACCTGAGCCTTCGTGATTGATCACCTGGTTCGAGTAAACCCGTCCTTCAGTTGCAGACCAGAAAGTGGCTGGCCTCTTTTGTACGACAATTCAGTCGGAGGACTTTTAAAATAAGAAGAACCGATTTGGTTTCTTCCCCGTACGGTTTCAAGCCACCTGGCCTCTCTGATCCGAGGCGAAGTGAAGATTTCCAGTCTGAAGGACTAATCTGTTAAAGGAAAAAACTTCAAAGACCAATACAAGTAAGGTTCAGTTAAGGCACTTTAATTTACTTGCCGCAAAGAGACAAAAACATGCAAATACAAGGATTTGTCTAACTACTAACAGGAAGTATGTTCATTCTTATACTATTTTACAAGACATGGCCTTCTAAGCTGACGTAATCAAGCACAACTTTCAGCATTGTTCTACAGCAGATGTTACTTCAGATTTTCTGCTGATATGACTAGTTTTGTGAGAAACTTTTCAGAAAAACAACCTGGCCTTGGTGACCATTAATCCGTTTACAAACGTCTATTGTACAGTGTTACATTTCAAGGTACTCTTCTAATACAGATACAAGCAAATGCTGATTGCAGTTCATATTTTCAAGCAGGCTTTGTACTAATTATCTGTAACTTCTACAGCTGTGTATTTTCTCATGGCACAGCAGAACTTCTTGTCTAAGTTTCATACACGTAGTATTGTTCTATTCATTATTTTCCTAACTCAAGCAGAAATCACCTGCTTCTCAGTAAATTTCCAAGGCACAAGCAAGATTTTAACTAATAGTACAAGGTCAGAAAGCAACTGCAGTTTGTACAGATTTATGCAGTATGAAATAGAATAAATGTGTTAACCCTTTTCAAGCTCTAAATGCACTAAGCATATTGCTAATACACACATTAATATATATTTTTCTAACATTTCCCCCCATTAATACTTTTATTCTACTTTCAAAATAAGCATAAACAGTTTGTTTTCTTCTCCTAACCTCTTCCACTCAGGATTTGCAGTTAAGAAAGTCATTCAGTTTAAACTTATGAAAGCATTTTTAGTCTTTTAACAGTTCTTCAAACTCAGTACTTTGATATAAGGTTTCAGAAACTGAAATGTCTATAAGGTCTTTAATCAGTCTTTTCATGCAGGGGATACCACAACAAACACATACTCCCAGTAGGAGCATACCTACACAAATGGCAATCAGGATGTACATTAGGATGGTACCCCACCCACCAAACCATTTCTGGAAAAGATCCGTCAGTGGGTTTGGGCCTGGCTTGGTCATGGCCGACACTTGCTGAATTACCTCAAGATGATTGTCTATCTCGTGTTTATGGTCAGGAATATACGAACAGCATTTTTCTTGGATTAAAGCGCACATACCACCTCTCGCCACTAGGGTGAAGTCGGGAGCCATGCGGTTTTGGAGCACTACAGTTCTCATAGCATTCAGTTCATCAGTCACTAATTCGAGAGCAGAAAAAGTTGCGTTGCTCATTACTTCGAGAAGTTTTGACAGTTTTCTCAGCTCCCAGATCAATTTCACTGCTCCATACGCTGGTGATATGCCTGCCCACGATATAACACTATCATTCAAGTCCATGTGTGTCAGTCCTTTGCCCAGAGAGTGATTGTGTTTCCAACATGCATCAATTTGTCCCACTGGATTTACAGGTTTCTTGACTACTTCTCAGACATTTCGAATTTTTCCATGAGGCAAAACTGCAGTGTGTCATATGGCCGGAACCAGGTAACCCAAAAAACAACTGCCAGACCAATTCTCAGGTAACCATTTGTATGCCTTTTTGCCGCACACAAAATAACAGTGCTCTTCTTTAGTAGTAACCTTGCTATGAATGTACACTCGTCCTGCATGAATCATTTTTCTATCAATTGTAGACAGCTGTTTATAAAGAACAGAATTATGTTTTACTTCATCAAGTGTTTTGTGCATCAATCCAAGAAATGAATTATAGTTTGTATTACAATAAAGATCTACTTTGTTACCTTTAGTGTAACATTTATAAGGAACAGTCACATTGCAATTGCTCCAACCCACCTGAACAGTATCATTTTCATAAAAACACACAGTTCCCTTTTGTGGAACAGACAAGTGCAATGCTATTTTATCTTGTGCTGTGATGGTTGAGGTATCATAAATCAAGTTCTCACAGGTCTCATTGACCCCTAGGGGGACTGTAGTCATTAATAACTCCTGTATGCTGTTGGCAAAGCTGTGCAAATCCAGCAATTTGAAACATTGAAAGTCTCAGCATACACATATTTAATTGCCTGGTAAGTGTTAAAGTTTGGATGCCAGTTTATGAGTAACGCTTCACGTTTATTCAGTTCAGTCTGTGTGGCTGGGAAAAGAAAAGGCCACAACAAAAAGATTATTGTCACTAATGCAGTTAACAGGATGATTATGCAATACTTCTGTGGAAAGGGTTGTTCTGCATTCCTGTCTCTTCTGGACTCTTATCATTTTTGCTCTTGGCATGTAACAAGATTTTTGTCCAGTTCAAAGTTTTTAACTAATTTACAGTGCATCAGGTGGCTCCAGGAGGCATGCTCCACAATTTTGACTGCAGTGGGTGTTGACAAAAGCACTTGATATGGACCTTCCCACTTTGGAGACGCCCAATTCTTCTTCTTAACTATCTTCAGCCAGATCCACGCTCCAGGGGGCACTGCCACTTCTGATGGTCTGGTTCTTTCTTTATCTGAAACAGAATTTAACTGCAACAAATGTTTAGAATTTAAGAGTTTTCGCATATACTCAGTTAATGCACTGTCAGCTTCCTGGTCTGCAGGCATGAGAGATTTCCACTGAGGTATATAGTAAGTCCTTCCAAAGAGCTTTTCAAAAGGAGTCAATCCTTTTGCATTCGGAACAGTTCTCATGCTCAACAGTGCCAGGGGCAGACAGTACACCCAGTTTCTCTGCGTTTCTGTTATTAATTTTCTTAGCTTACTCTTTAGAATCCCATTATGCCTCTCTACTAGCCCTGCTGATTGTGGGTGATACACACAATGATTTTTTTAGAGAAATACCAAAATGTCTACTTAACTGCTGTATGGTCTGATTTACGAAATGTGTGCCGTTGTCACTGTAGATCCTTTTTGGAATGCCGAATCTAGGGATGATTTCTTTAACAAGCACTGTGGCCACAGTCGTAGTGTCTGGAATTTTAGTCGGAAAGGCTTCCACCCATCTGGAAAACATATCTACAATGACAAGACAATACTTCTTATTTTCACATTTATTCAACTCTATGAAATCCATACAGATAGTATGAAACGGATATGGTGGTGTAGGGAAACTTCCTTGCTTGGGCTTTAACACCCCTTGTGCATGATGTTTATTACAGATGTGGCATAATGAACAAAATTTTTTAGAGTAGTTTGTAAATCCATACGTCGTGAACACTTGGTTCACCAGCTGTACCATCCCCCCTGTTGAGACATGGCACTGCCCATGGCTCAACAAAGCTGCATATCTAAACAAATTAGACGGCAATATCGGTTTTCCTTCTTTAGAGATGTACAGCCCCTTTTCGAGAATTGCTCCTCGTTTTACCCATCTTTGTTTTTCAGTTTGCATAGTAAGTGTCTGCATTGTCTTTAACATTTCTAAGTCTAAAATCTCGGAGGGTTGTAATTCCTCATTCAAAAGAAATACTTCTGAAGCTGCCTGCTTTGCAGCTGTATCAGCTCTCGCTTTACCTTTTGAAATCCTGTCCTGTTGCTTGGTATGAGCTGTGCATTTACAAATAGCTACTTTCTGAGGTAACTGAATAGATTCTAAAATATCTAAAATAAACTGTGCATGATTGATCGGTTTGCCAGTAGATGTTATCATTCCTCGATTTTTCCACTGTTGCGCAAAAACAGGTACATTAGAAAAAGCATACTGGCTGTCAGTAAAAATGTTCACACATTTGCCCTTTGCTAAGATACATGCCCGTGTCAAGGCAATCAATTCTGCTGCCTGTGCAGATAAACTATGTGGTAAAGATTTTGCTTCTATAATGTCTGTGTCAGAAACTACTGCATAACCTACTAGGTTCTGTCCTGCAGGACCCCTTTTGCATGAGCCGTCCACATAGTATGTCACCTTGGCATCATCCAAGGGAACATCCATAAGATCTTTTCTAGGCAGTGTCTTTTGCTCAATCACCTGCAGGCAGCTGTGTGGTGTGCCATCTGCAGGGGTTGGGAGCAAGGTAGAAGGGTTCAAAGTTGTACATCGTTCAATTGTCATATGAGGTTGGCTCAACAATATAGTCATACAGGAAAGATGCCTAGCAGAGGAAAGATATGCTACCTTTTCTGTAGTAAAATAATCACAACTGCATGAGGCACTCTCAATGTGAGAGGGTGGAACAACACTACTGAGGCCGAAGCCTGTACTGCCATTGCAGCTGCAACTACTGCTTGTACACAGTGAGGTAAAGACTGTGCCACTGGGTCCAGTTGTGATGAATAATAAGCAATAGGGCGTTGCTTGCCCTCATGCTGCTGTGTTAACACTGATGTCATATAACCTTGCTTACAATCTACAGTTTGGAAAAAAACGTTTATGATAGTTTGGTAATCCCAAAACTAATGAGGACGCTATTAACTGTTTCAGTTTGCAGAAAGCTGATTCTGCTTCTGGTGTCCATTGTAATAAATCCTGTGCTGCCATAGGCTTTTTATAAATCAGGTTAATCAACGGTGCAGATTCCAAGGCATAGTTTGGAATCCAACTCCGACAAAAATTAGTCGTACCCAGGAAGGACATCATTTCCTTCTTGGTAGTGGGTTTTGGTGCTTGCAAAATCGCTATTTTTCTAGCCTCATCTAATGTCCTACCTTCCTTGGATATTACATATCCTAGGTATTTAACTTGTTTTTTTCCAAAGCTGCAGTTTATTTTTGTTTACTTTATGTCCTTCAGTGGCTAAAAATTGTAATAGCGCTATGGTATCCTCTTTACAATCTTGCTGGGTGGTGGACGCCAGCAGGATATCGTCAACATAAAGCAAAAACTGACTACCTCTTGGTGGGGTAAATCCCACCAAGTTGCTTGCCATTTCTTGTGAGAATATTGTTGGACTTTCACAATACCCCTGTGGTAGTCACGTATATGTATACCTTTTCCCCTGAAATGTGAATGCCAACCAATGCTGGCTATCAGGGTGTATCGGTATCGAAAAGAACGCATTGCTGATATCTACCACAGAAAAATATTTCTGTTGAGGTTTTAAATCATTCAACAGGGTGTGTGGGTCTGGCACCATAGGTCCCCTTGGTATTACTGCATCATTTACAGCTTGTAAATCTTGGACCATACGCCACTCTCCATTCGCTTTCTTAACAGGAAATAAGGGTGTATTACATGGTGAATCAGGAGATTCCACCAGCACCCCTTCCTTAAGTAAAGCTGCTATAATAGGTTTGATTCCTACCTCTGCATCTTTTCTTAAGAGATACTGTCTCTTTTGTGGTCTAAATGCTGATTTTGGTGTAATAGTAACTGGTCCTGCTGTATGAATAAGTCCTACATCTGATTTTCCTGTCGACCAGAGATTTTCTGGTATATTCTGTAAGGCATTCTCTTCCTCCTTCAATAGGAGTGCCAATCAGCTGTCCTTGCTAGACTGCAAGTGTACAGCTGGGTGGGTCTGAGTTATCCAATTCAGCTTCTGCATTTGTATTCCCTGTTCTGACAGTTCTAACTCTGTCTGTTTTTCCCATCTCGTGACTTTTTCTCCTAAGTCTACCCATTTTACATTCTTGTCCTTAGTTAAGCTAACGTGGTAATCAATTAGATTTGGAGAGTGCAAAGAACTCCTGGGGCAATGAACAGCTGGCTACACTGTTCCCTTCTGTGTCCCAGTACAGATTACGTAATACCAATCTGTTTGCACGATTTCTAAACAATTCTTGCTCATATTCCTTATCAGGTCCTGGTGTATTACAATAATACAGAGTACAGTGCAACAAATGCTGTTTATCAATGTCAAGGGAGGGGAACTTGCTGATGGCTACGTTCATCAACTCTTCGGTCATCGCCCCTGGACCAGTCGTAACCAAGTCCTGGCTGTACCAATAAAACATTACACCCTCCGATTACACTGTAAAGGTATCAATTTGTCGCTGTGCTTCATACCCTGCATAGTCGGAACTACTGCTATACCAAATAACTGCATAAGATCTCTGCCCAAGATGTTTACTGGGCATTTTGCAGATACAACAATTTTGCTTTTCTGGGTCAATCCTGAAACAGGATCAGTTATCACAATATTATGGGAGAGGGGCTCCCGATACAGCTGTCCATTAGCTGCTTTCACTAATATGTAATCAGGTGACTCTGAATTCTCTGGCAGTTTGGAGGGATGTACCAGGGTCCGTGATGCCCCTGAGTCACACAAGAATCTGAATTCCCTCCCTTCTACCAGGATTGTAACTTCTGGTTTTGTGTCTGCTAAATAGAACTCTAAGCTCAATAAAGCCAAATCCAATATTTCATTTTCTTCACTATCCGTGACTTCTTGCACTTCCTCTATTTCTTCTGTCACATTCTCTACTCCCTCTATCACATACTCATTTGTCCTTTCTCTGCTATCCCCTTCTAGTGATTCCTGACTATCATATAGTCAGTCCTCACCCTCCTTATCCTCCGTGGTTGCCTTCTTGTTTTTCTTGCAATCCCTTGCCAAGTGTCCTTTCTTACCGCATTTAAAACATTCTCCCCTTTTCTTTCACCCTTCAAAGTCCTCTGATCGTTGATCAGATTGTTTGTTTCCCTGGGCATTTCTCTTGCCCTTTTTCCTGGACTGTACTACATATACTTCTGCTCCATCTTCTACAGAAAATACTTGGGCTTTCTTTTTCTTTTTGCTATTAAAATGCCTTTCGGCATGCTTAACATATTCAAGCAATGATTGTAACCTGCTTGTACAATGATCTACCATGTGTTTTGTAATAAAGCTGCTTATGGGTGCAATACTGCCTTTCAAAAATGCATTCTTTAACTGCTGCTCATATGGGGAATCATGTGTCTGGTCTTCCGGAACCTGCATTCCACAATGGTTATTAAAACATTCTAATAGTCTGGCATAATATCGGTCAATAGCTTCACCTTCCTGTTGGATGCATTGATTAATGCAAGTCCAGTCTGCCCTAGGCTTCCATTTTTCAGAGATTCAGTCTGTAAGACCTTTCACTCTGTTGTCTAATTCTGCGCTGCTATGTGGGAGGGGCCTGAGCGCAATATCACGGGGATTCCATTCGCCACTAATTATGTGCCAATCTGGTCCCACAATTTGTCTGACTACTTTTTCCACCTCTTCTACGTTTAAGTTATAACTCAGCCTCATTCCTTGCAAATCTTCTAAGAACTTTCTAAAATTAACTTTTGGATGGGGAATTCCCTCAGTGGCTTTCCGGATGTCTTCCGGAGTCCAAGGTCTATACACTAGAATAGTTGGGTCCTGACCTTCTTGCCCTGCCTGAGGATTAGGCACTTCTATAAGTGGGCATATTTCTTCTTCACTGATAAACCATGAATTTCTACCCATTTGATATAACTCAATGTCCCCTTATGAGTTTCCTGCCCGTGTTCGAGTCCTGGTCTCGACGGGATCTCTAATAAACGGTTTCGCTTTTGTAGTGTCTCTACTTGCAATGACAGCAGGATATTGCAGGGGTGGACTAACTTGTTCACTTGCCTCATATTCTGGTAAAGGAGGCAGAGGGGCCTATGCTATTACTAAGTTATTGCCCTCCTTATCTAAAAACATTGCTTTTGAATTATTACTCTTTTGTTCCCTTCGGTTTACTTCCTCAATCCACCTGTGTGCCTGAGGAATTCCTAATTGACGTTGCTTTTTTACCTGACCGCTAGAATCGGTTTTAAGTTGATTGACAAGTTTGACAAGTGAGGATTTTTCTAGTTTACCATCAAATTCATACTTATTAACCCATTTTGAGTAGTATTTAATATTATCAGCACGCTGTGACTGCATGTATTTCGCTTCTTCGGTTAACTGCGGATTTTGGGACCTTTTTGTACAATTATTACCCATTTTGTTCTACCCTTTTAATCGTTACGTAACTCCTTATTTTTAATGTGGTACCATGGATGTTTTTATAGTCTCTTCAGAATGACTGCCTACCTGCTCTGTTTCCCTGATCTATGACAAGACAGTAATCTTTCTATTCCTGACTTAAAAATAAAGTCTTAACAGAACAAATACAAATCTAGTCCCTGATCTAAAACAGAAAAAGAAGGTAGATTCACCTTACCTGAGCCTTCGTGATTGATCACCTGGTTCGAGTAAACCCGTCCTTCAGTTGCAGACCAGAAAGTGGCTGGCCTCTTTTGTACGACAATTCAGTCGGAGGACTTTTTAAATAAGAAGAACCGATTTGGTTTCTTCCCCGTACGGTTTCAAGCCACCTGGCCTGTCTGATCCGAGGCGAAGTGAAGGTTTCCAGTCTGAAGGACTAATCTGTTAAAGGAAAAAACTTCAAAGACCAATACAAGTAAGGTTCAGTTAAGGCACTTTAATTTACTTGCCGCAAGGAGACAAAAACATGCAAACACAAGGATTTGTCTAACTACTAACAGGAAGTATGTTTATTCTTATACTATTTTACAAGACATGGCCTTCTAAGTTGACGTAATCAAGCACAACTTTTAGCATTGTTCTACAGCAGATGTTACTTCAGATTTTCTGCTGACATGACTAGTTTTGTGAGAAACTTTTCAGAAAAACAACCTGGCCTTGGTGACCATTAATCCGTTTACAAACGTCTATTGTACAGTGTTACATTTCAAGGTACTCTTCTAATACAGATACAAGCAAATGCTGATTGCAGTTCATATTTTCAAGCAGGCTTTGTACTAATTATCTGTAACTTCTACAGCTGTGTATTTTCTCATGGCACAGCAGAACTTCTTGTCTAAGTTTCATACACGTAGTATTGTTCTATTCATTATTTTCCTAACTCAAGCAGAAATCACCTGCTTCTCAGTAAATTTCCAAGGCACAAGCAAGATTTTAACTAATAGTACAAGGTCAGAAAGCAACTGCAGTTTGTACAGATTTATGCAGTATGAAATAGAATAAATGTGTTAACCCTTTTCAAGCTCTAAATGCACTAAGCATATTGCTAATACACACATTAATACATATTTTTCTAACATATTTAAAGAACAAAAAAAAAACAGTAGTGAAAACTAATTACAATCATGGAAATAGAAGTAATGAAAGGCATATATTCAAATTACACATGAATGTAGTAACTGAAAGGTTCAATGCAGTGGGGATGTTGAATGCAGTGTAAGAATAAGGGCAGGTAGAAAGGATAAGGAGGGAAAAGTCAATCTAGAGTTGGGGGGAAAGCAGTAAGTGGGTATAGTGAAGAGAAAGAAGAGATAGTAATAGCAGAGCTATAGCACCAGGGAGAGACATCAGGAGTTGGGATTGTGTATTGGGGAACAGGAGCATAAACAATGTGAGGAGAGATGTAGTTTGAGGGATATTTTTAAGGAGCCCAGATTGCTGATAGTTCTGAGTGATGGCGGAAGATTATTCCATGATTTAGAGACAGTATAGGAATACAACATTGGACCGGCTGAGAGCTTAGTTTTCTCTATGGACAGTAGCATTTTGTTTTTGGACCTGAGGTGTCATTTAGGATGGTACATAGTCATTATGGAAGAGAGGGAAGGACAAGTTTCTGATCAGCAGATAATCTTGTGGGCTGTAGTGAGATAGTGAGGGGATTCTAGTCAATTTAGTTGATGCAGAGAGGTGCAATGATGGGTAGAAAATTTTGTATTTATAGCAAATTTAGTGACTTTGTTGTAACAGGATTCTAGTTTAGCTTTCAAGGAGGACTGTAGATTGGTGAGGATGGGGCACCATATAGAAGTGTTGGAAGCAGGAAGGATGAGGCAAGAGCATTTTTTGCAGATCTGCTAAGTAAGTAGTTGTGCCTATACAGGGCACCTAGTTTTTGATGTTTTATATATATATATATATATATATATATATATATATATATATATATATATATATGTCTATTTCTGTTCGCCTAAAACTCATTTGGCAAAATTTCATTTAACCAAGACCAAATCACCTAATTTTCAATTTACCAAAAACTCATTTGACTGAATCTCACTTCCCTGAATGTTAAGCCATAGACATAATGTGGGTTTCCCTTCACCTGTGACTTGCTTGTGATAAAATTAATTACTGTTACTTACAGTGCTAACTGTCAGAATACGAATAGTCATGTAGAAAGTAGTGTTGTAGTGTTTCTAAATGTGGGTATCTCTATTTACATTTTTATGGGAAGTATCTAAAGTAATATGGTGGGTGTTTTGTGCGTTCCCAGTGGTAGTGGCAATGTGTACAGTACTGTAAGGCAAGCAAAAAGTATATGCCCTTTTCCCCAATGTAGTGTGATCCTGGAGTTAGTATATATAGTTAGGAGGGTGTGGAGGGTATAGCCCCCCACCAAGTTTGGTTTTATATTGTCCGTTTCATTTTAAGAGGGTAAGTAAGTAGTTTTTAAGTTCTGGAAAGAGTTAGGCATTGTTGTTGTAAGTCTGCATGTCTATGGTGCAAAATCCAGTATTTTGAAATTCAGTATTGTAAGCATTCAGTGAAATGAGATTCAGTCAAATGAGTTTTCAGTAATTTGAAAATTAGGTGACTTGATCTCGGCCAAATGAAATTCTGCCAAATGAGTTTTAGGCTAAGTGAAGTAGATGCATATATGTATATATATATATATATATATATATATATATATATATATATATATATATATATATATATATATATACATACACACACACACACACACACACACACACACATATATATATATATATATATATATATATATATATATATATATATATATATATATACACTCCCTCCATGGTTGGGTAAGTATATTGAAAAGAGAAGTCCCTGCAAGGTGATAGGATTTGTGTAGGAATTGTGATATTGTAGTTCCTTCAAGTAATGGGAACGATGGCTGGAAAAAGGAATACAGAACTGAGGAGATAAAGTTTGATCAGTCTGACATGTCCTACTGTTCCCTCTATATCACAGTGTAGTGTGTGATGCGCTGCTCCACTTAGGTGCACTCAGTGGACCCTCCTTTTGGGCTCATTTTTAGACTGTATTTACCTGTACATGTCCTTTTGTACATATCACCCACAATTAGAGTATACTACACCTTTCCTTCACTAACATACTTGTTAATGACTGCAGTAACTGGATATGTAGACCCATTTCACTTATAACACTGTTCTTGTATGTCCAACATTCTCTGGAGTTTCAGCAACATACTGTTACGCATGCAGTGCGTCATTCATGTTACAACTTGTTCCTTGCAGATGTAGTTATGCCTCTAAACATGCTGTTTTAGAGCTTTCTACTATTATTTATGCAGTGTTTGTACGTGCTGCTGACATCTCATTCCTGACCAGGGATTTATTCTTTCAATGTGGTATATGTTATATGCCAATGTCCAGGGCATGGTGACCTCAGTGTCTCACTGTCTCCACATTATCAGTGAATATCTAATTGCTGATAGTATACTATGCTTGGATTACTGTCCTGTTTGCATGCTAAAGCATGTTAGCTTGCTTCTGTCAAAACTTGGTACATTGTCTGTGCTAGACATTGCCACCTAAAATTCCTTATTGTGGCATTCTGTCTGTCCATTATTTACAGTGTTATTTTGTCTTGTCTGTATATTTTGGTCATGGTGTCTTTTCATTTGCCCATTATTCTGTTGTACACATGCTTGTTTTCTCACATGACAATACAAGTGCATTCTGTGCTATGCTTCCCTACTTGTTATACTGTGGGGCATCGATCTATAATTATTATTTCTTTTACAGATTCCTTTCTGTTGGATTGGGATTATACATGCCTTTGTTGCAGTAAGGCTTCAGTGAGTTCCATGCCCTCAAACTGCAGGCACACTTTAATGGGTCACCTGCCTATTTAATCCCTCTGATTAGGACCCACCAAAGCCTCTCTCAGGTTTGTGATGATGAGTAAGCCACTGAAGCCAAACAAGACTGGAACCTGTTACTGCCACATGAGAAGGCAGTTCTAGTTTTGTCAGAATATCATCCTATTGCTGAACATATTGGCATTAAATAAAAAGCTGAGGGTAGCCATAATGCATGCCTACTGGGAGTGTTCCCATGCTGGGCTCAAGTATGGCACATAGCCAGACTCACCAAGGTATTCAGCCCTGCTTGCCTTTCATTTGCTGTGGCAATTACCAAAATCAGACTAATGGTCTAACCCTGCTGCTCATCATCCTGTGACCCTCCTACATGGAAAATGCCTCAGCACTCTGTGTCTCCTGCCAGCTCCAACAGGAGCCTGAGTAGCTAATCAAACAAAAGCCACCAGGATCTTAGCCCAGACTTTATCCTTCTGTGCCATCAGAGTGGGTAACATTGCCCTATGATTTACACCTGATCTCTTGTGCTCCTCTCATACATTTGTACTTATGTTACTTTTATAGATATGTTTTGTAAAGGCTGTATGTCATTTTGTTGCCATCTAGAATTCTTTATTTCTTTCTTTATTTAGTGATTTATTTACATCTTCTTTAACAGGCTAGCCCTGCTGCACTGTTCCTATTTTTAGAGGGGAGCTGGGTAAATTAATCTACTCAAACTTTCAACAACCATAAATTGTATAACACTGCAGATAAAGATACAAAACATTGAGAATAGATATCAGTACAGCAAAATATATAACATTCAGAATGGATAGTATTGCAGAGAAATGTTTGTCAAAAATGAGAGAAAATGGTGCTAACATTATGGTTATATCTAAGTGGAACAAAAGTAGGTTGACTAAGGCTCGACAAATCAATTAGAAGAATAGAGGAATGGGTAGGGGAAGAGGAGGGAAAAAGTTAGTGACCAGAGAAAGATGTACTACAAGCACTTAAGTCTTAGGCACTCAAAGATAATTTTTATTGCAGCCAGAGTATCCCATCTATTGTAGTGAATATGGTCAATCACTCATGCTCAAACTCAACTACATGTTTGGACAAGGTGCAGTTGTCAAACTGGAATGATTAGAGCTTACATGGGGGAGGATGATGGTTAATCTACATCTTCAGGCAGCAATTGGTACCGAGATTCAGGTTTGGAGGTAGTTTTAGGTTTAGAGAATAGTAGGGGAGTTTATGGTTAGGGAGTGATCAGGCTCACTTTAGGTTTAATGAGTAATAGGTGATTTTTAGGGAGACAGAGATCTGGGACATTAGGTAAGGGTGTGCCATGGTTAGGGTTAGGAAGCACATGGTAGTTTTACGGTTAGAGGTAGGGTTCTGAGAGGGCTATGCAATTTGGCATTATCAAGTGGTAGGAGGGCTTTGTAAAGAACTAGGATCAGGCTAGTAGGAATTAGGATGCTTGCCATTTAGAGGAAGTAGCAGTGAGCAATTGCAAGACTAGCTACTAGCACATGAGTACATGTAGTATGTCCAAGACAAATATGTAGCAAGCATAGAAATTAGTGGAAGAGGATTTTGTTAGTAGTATTAAAGTTGTTTTATATTTTTTTCTCAAGAATTTCAGCTTCTGGCAATTAAAGGATATTGTGGACATAGTAGAATACATTTATTTTATTTGAATTTATTTTATAGACAATCGTTTTATTGGTTCTATTTGTGTTTTATTTAAGACAATTAATTTTCTACAGTCACCTGAAGGCTTTCTTTGTTATTTAAAAACAGCAATATTTTTGTGATAAACTTCTGTTTTGTTACACCTCATGGACTCATCCTTTTATAAGGTTTTCTTTGAGTTGGTTTATTATGTGCAAAGCATAATGAAAGCAAAATTCATTTGCAAGCCATGGTGTAACACATATCATGTATGTTTTGTAAACTAGTCACTATACTCATTTCTCCATAAGCTTTATTAAAAACATTAACTTTTATTAATTATTAGCTACACCTGCCTTTTCACATTGTCCTCTTTATTTTTTCCCAGTCTTCAACATGTAATGTTTATTTTTCCATACATTTCAGAGTTGCTTTCTTCCGGTTTTTTTCATTGTTTCATAAGCATCACTAAAGAAAGTTAGACTGTCATCACTGATGAATCCATAGTCATTCATCTCATGAATTACATCTGAAACATTACTCTTCTCTTAATTCTGTTAGCCCTGCATATATTTATCATTGGAAATACATAGTTGACCTCACCAAAGATCCGTTTAACCTTGACCAAGACAAAGGCAAACATACAAAGCAGACATTGACAAAGAACCATAGATATTACATATGTTCATCAGGAAATTTCAGTTACCTAAATATCAAGGCAGTGTATACATATAGCTATTTTCCTCATATTTATTTATCTTTATTCACTCATTATGAACACTTATGTCCATTTCATTGTTCCTCTTAGCTCCTTTGGCAGAATAAACTTAATGGGTAAAATGCAAAGGCATCAAGCATGCATTATTCCCTGCACTGAAGATGAGAGTTGTGTTAAATATATAATAGGTTTAATATGTCATTTTCCTAAGAAAGTTTTACTTTTCTCATATTTCCAAGGCAATTCATTTTTCCATGCAGTCTCTGTTTCCTCTTCATAGGTTCATAGAGTAGTACTAGGCTAACTGCCCTTATGAGCTTTTTTAAGCCAAGCCAATTACCCCTGGTGAAAAATCAAACTCTGCACCTTATGTCTGTAAGGTAACCACGTTAACCATTATACTAACCTCCCAAATGCAGCAAGTTTTCGAACAGCATTCCAATAGACTCTGTCTGCTAAACATTTAAATCTGAAATACTCATTATTATATATACTCATTTTCCTTATATTCAGCATCAGGAATCAAGAATCACTTAACCTTGAACATCATTGAGTGAGTTAAATTGACCAAAGTTGAGTTATTTGAGCACACTCAAGAATATAGATCTAAATTCTGCTGAACGATAAAAGGTTGTGCTTGAATTGCAGGTTCATTGCTACACCTGTCTCCTGTCATAAGAACAGGTACTCATCTGTGCACACCAATGATGTGTTTGAAGTAGACTGTAGGTAGACATGTCCATACAACTATGCTGTATTATTCTGATACTCTTGTCAATAAAACTGCAGCTATTACCTGTGTATTTTGATTGTTAAGTGCTTAAAATTAATTGTATATGTTACTTTTGTATATAACATTGCAGAACAGAATGCAACAATTTGTAATCAGTTTATATAATATAACTAGATATAAAACAACATTTACAGTAGAATAATGGGATCATATCCATTTCTGTAGAAGGCAAATATGCATAAAGACTTCACTTCCTCACTCAGTGTGAGCATAGTTAGTGGTTAGCAGTTTCTAGCTGGGCAAGTCTAACGTACTGTAAAAGCAAAATTACATACACAGCTCATGAGAAACATTCATAAACAGACATCATTATGTTTTCCCTGTGGTATCTGCAACTCACAGTTCTAGTGCAGGTGTTTAATTGGTTTTAAACTGTATGCTTCATTTATACTGCATGAAATTCTCCAGGAGAGGACTGTGAATGTTTAACATATAATTTTAATAAGCAAAGTTTCATCAGACAGCTGTATAAAAAAGCAGCGTTCACCTGCTGTATGTCAACACTCAGCAAAGCAGCTGCTAAAAAAATTGAAAATAAACCCATGCACATTCATCATATCTATGTATATATATATATATATATATATATATATATATATATATATATATATGTATATATATATATATATATATATATATATATTTTTTTTTTAAAATAAACTTATAGCATGAAGTAATAACAGTATAAATTAGGTAATGATTAAAAAAAAATCTAAGTCCAAAAGTTGAAAAAAAGAAACAGTGCATTACCTGATGATATTGTACTGAGTTGTCAAATTATTCTTTTTTTCAATGAGCACCAAATCAGATAAGCCCATTTACATGAGTCAGTAAGTTACAATCAGAAGAATACAACCAGCTGAGCTTCAAACCTATGAAAAATGTTGATATAAGAATCAATCCCTTGCACCCCCTCATTTAGCGGCTTTGACGTCACATCCCCTTATTGATAAGCATCAATTCCAGGCACAGCTAGCCTTATGCATAGGCGAGCTAGGCAATAACCTAGGAAGCCATCATTTTATGGATAATCTTTCTCTTTGCCCCAAAAATAAAGAAATGAAGAAGGTGTCTCAGGTCAAATGACACTTTCCCCAAAACACACTGTATGCCCCTGGGAGGCAGCGCTCAGGTTAACTTGACAACTCAATTTGCTTTAACTTTAAATGCTGCATGGTTATGATAACAGAAACCTGGAAATGTACAAATCTAGGAGTGAAGCTGCCTGAATCAAGGACTTGTTTAAAATTGACATGTTTCTGCAGAGTCCTAGCCACAGGTGAGACGAATGGTATAATGAGTAAAGACGTATTGCTATTTTTACAGTGGCAGTGATCAACAAGATGTTTTTAGCAATATTCCTGCCTTTGTGATTCCAATTTGCAGGTCAAGGTGAGAAGAATGTTGTGTTGCTATAATTGTTATTACTATTTTTACAGTAATAGCTGGCAGTGATCCACCAGATATTTTTTGGCAATATTTTTAGTTTATGATTTGCATGACTGGTTGTGGTAAGAGGAATGGTGCAGAGAGATAGGTGTTACCATTGTTATTGCCGCATTGCTGGCAGTAATCAACCAGATATTTTTGTCAGTATTTCTGGCTTTGCGATTTAAGTGGACGCTTGAAATAAGAAGAATAGTGTAGTTAGATAAGTGCTTTGTTATTTTACAGCTATGCTGGCACTGATCAACCAGATATTTTTGGCACTTTCTCTGGCTTTGTGATTTCCGTGCAGCAATGTGGACTGGAATACTTTAACGTGTGACAGCTTTTTGTGTGCAGTCTGGAGTTGAAATAATATTATATGGTCATTAGATATCGTGGCTATAACTGCTGTTAGGGGGTTGTGGTTAGCTGAATGAAAGTATTTAATCCTGTTGGCATTCATTCAGTTTAAACAATCACTGTGTGGATTTGCAATAGTGGTGTATATTTTTGATAAGAAAAATGAATACTTAGCTGGACACATATTTCTCAACTGCCTAATTTTTCACAAAATTTCCAAATTTTTGCTTCATACTTTTGGTGCATTATTCATAAAACTTGGGCTTTTATAGTAAATCATTAAGAACTGATATCAATAAATGATATCAGATATTTGAGTTTCTGAATTCATACCCTTCGGAAAATGCATGCCAATAGAAAACCTATTATTCTAGTAACCTTCTAAGATTATAAAAGCAATATTTAAAATTTGTTTCTGAATCTGGTCTTTGTCAGCCCGTTGTTTTTGGCTTTGTCCAGATTTATTGCACTAAAAGGTTAAAACGTGTGACTGGACACCTAAAATGCACAGACAGAGTAGGCATAATGCCCTTTGTTGCCTTCTGTGGAAGAAAATGACTAGCTGTTTGCTGCTGTTTATTATTTTGGCTTTGCTAGACTAATGCGATGAAGTCAAGTAATGTGTAATAATTTAATGTATGGCAACTGTCTGAGTAGAACAAAGCTGAAATTAATTGCATTGTCATCTTTTTTTATCACAGTCAGATGTCTAAATTGTGCATAGAATTGGTTATAACTTTTTGGTGGCTGTTTTCTTAGTGAGAGTTATTGAACCTGTTGCCACTTGCTCAGTTTAACAGTCATTTCTTATTTTTTGAAAGATAAATGTAATGCAATATACCCAGACCAGAACATGTGGGGACTGGCGAGGCTATATAAATGCATTTTGATATGGGCTTAGTGATTGCCTCTGCACTGAATCCAACCTAGCCTAAAACAAGCCCTGCCCATAGGTCTACACAGAAGTTTACTGTACTTTTGTGGGGTGAATGGAAACAGGTCTATATCACATCATTGAATACGTGCTTAATCAATTCACTATTCATCAAAGCCACATTGTTAAAATGCCTGTTCATTGAATGGCCATTTCATGAAACTTTTTCACAGGGGAAGGCAATGGCCAGCCAACCTACCACCCATCACTAAATTCTAAAAATGTAAAACCCACCCAAGTGGGGCACTTCACCCCCTCACCCCCCCCCCCAACTAAATATACTAACTCCGAGATCACACTACTGTGGAGAAAAGGGCAAATTCCTGAGGATGGCCAACTGTTGCTTTTTCCTGTGAAAAGGTTGATGAAATGGCCATTCGACAAAGAGAGGTTTCAGCAATGTTGGTTTGATCAATAGCAATTTGGCAAAGTAAGTATTTGCTTAAATTACATAGACCCGGATAACACCATTATTCTATTAACATTTCTCCCAATCCACAGACGTGCCATTATTTTGTGATGCACTAGGAGTAGTGAGGTCATTATTTCTTTAACTTGCTCAAAAACTTCAAAGGGGTGCATGGAGATTCACTGTAGCTTGTATAAAAGCACTGTACTGTTTAGAGGTAACATATTAGAAATGTTATTCTAGTTATTTTTTTATTTCCTCACAAACATCAGATGCATATACAGGTGGCTGTATTTTCAAGAAGAATAAGTAAACAAACTGTTTATAACTGTTGGATAGCAAATATGCTATGTTCTATTATAGCAATAACCCAGGCCTGGGTGTGGGTAATGCTGGATTTACCCAAGGTTGGTGTGGTTTGGTTACGAGGGTGAAGCCCGAGTGGCCAAACAAAGCCAACAGTGGGTAAATCCAGCATTATCCACACCCAGAAGTGGATTATTGCTATTATACAATGACATTATTTAAGAAAAAAAATAATTACTCTTCTGAAATAATGGCATTGTATAATGCCTCCTTGCTGCTCTTCCGCAGCTGTCTGGTATTCTGCAGGAGTTCTGATGTACTGCGCATGCGTATGCCTACGCAGTACATCAGAGCTCTGGGCAAAAGCAATGGAGAAAGCAAGATCTCCGTTGCTTTTTACAAACTGTCTTGTTATGTTAAAGGAGTTTAACATAGCGAGACAGCTTTAAAAAAAGCAACGGAGAAACAGTGTTGCTGTAAAAAAGAGTTATAGTAATGGAAAAAGTCTGGGCGACCGGACCTTTTTCCATTACTATAACTCAGATTTACAACGTGCATGCTGACCAATCAGCATGCACGTTTTTGAATATTAATGGGGGGGGGGTTGTTGTATAATTGGCTTTTTTTTCCATTTTGTCAAAGTCTGACATTGGAAAGGTACACAAAAGGTGGCTGTATTTTTTGCTGGGGGAGAAGGCCTGTTGCATATAAATATGACAACGGCTTGAAATATACGACTGTGGGCATTTGTGCCTTAATTTTAGTCCCAACTGAACATTAGAGGGGGATATGCAGAAAGTGATTTCTTTGTCCCAGATAGGATATTTGTATCCCCACAAGCATTTGTTTTCTCAGTTTGTTGTGAATTGGTGTTGGGTCAGATATGAGCATGAAAAATTGGATGTGTAATTTTGTTCCATGAAATAAAAAACTAAGATTGAATTTCTTTTTCGTATGCATGATTTTGGTTCATGCCATTATTGAATCACAAGGTTGGAAAAAAAACAGCTCTAAAATGCACCTCATAGCATTTATAAACACAAATCTTTTGTGTTCCTAGCAGTACCCAGAACTCCAGCTTAATTTAATTATTACAGGGTAATGTTGGTCAGTTAGGGTGTGTTGAACAGATGTAGGAAAAAGTAAAGTTAAAGAGTTAATTGAATTTCTTTCCGTAATCGTGTTTTTCATTTAGGCCATCATTGGATGAAAAAGGTTTTTTTTTTTTTTAATTTAAAATGCATCTCAGAATATCTCTGATTCTAATTATGGTTGTGGTGACAAGTAGCCCCTAGACACCTGACTTAATGCACTAATTTACACTACAGTTTTTGCATGTTAGTCTTGGTCAATTAGAGTGTGCAGAACGATACAGGGGAAAAACAAATGCGAAAAGAAATCCAAAGATACTGTGCATGTTTTGTTGTTCTCTTTTATTTTAAAGTTGAAAAGTGAAACTATATGTATTTCTTTGGTCATGGTCTTTGTTTAGACAATCACTTGATGAAAAGATTACTTCAAAAACTCAAAAACTCAAAAATGCACCTCTGAGCATCTAGAATCCCCATGGCTTCTTGAAGACTTGTGGCTCTCAGACCTGCAGCTTAATGCAGATGTTTCTTCCACAATTACCAGTGTACAGTCTTGCTTAGATATTGAATGAATGAATAACTGTAGGGAAAATTGAAAATACAGCTAACTGTAAAAAAAAAGGAAGAAGAAAAACTAATCTGGATAGTGTGAGTAGACCAGGATATCATACACATCCTCCACCTGCTTTGGAACCAGTTCAGGCAGTCTTCATCTTGACAATAATCTACATTATACTCGATTTCTAAAAAACTTCCCTTAACTTGTTAGGAAAAAATCTGCTGAATCACTTCATGAAAAGAAGGAAAGAAAGAAAGAAAGAAAGAAAGAAAGAAAGAAAGAAAGAAAGAAAGAAAGAAAGAAAGAAGGGTGACGTCTATGCTAATGCCAGCACTATGGTAACTAAACCTGCCATAGTCAGTGCTGAAAAACAAGTGCACTGCTTCATGGCAGCATATCTAGCTGCTGTTGAGCTTGGACAGAAATAAAACTAACTGCTGCCTTTATTTCACACTCACTAAGCAGTCTCTTATCACTTTCAGTTCTGAACGGCCCACTGATCGAGTTACTTTCAGCTGGAATGGCAACTACTGTTACTGTACAAATGCAGTGGGTTTGTTAACATGTAACATGCACATGCATGTTGTACAACATGAACATACCTCGGGTGTCCTTCATAAATGGAGAGAGAAATGACAGTTCTGGGATATGTGTGATTCAGCTGGTGGGAGGAGAGTAGATTTTCTTTGCACAGTCTATGAAATTCTGTTTGATTCCTGCATGTATTTCTAACAGTGTGGCATTACCTCTGCTTGGTGAAATTCAGTGATTATTGTGTTTGTGCCAGCATGAAGTAGCATGCATAGACCTTTAGGGTTCAGATTTAATATTGTGATTTAGGGGTACAGCAGCAAGCTTTTGTTTCTTTTAATGTTTTTCTCTTTCACTGCTGTGGCAGTGCAGTAGCAGAGATATATGTGCTTTAAATCTGACAGGCATGTTTAAACATTTAATTGCCAGACCTAATGTTTGCATAGAAGTTGTAGAGCTTTCCTTTCCCCTTCACATCCAGGGAAGTAGAGTCCCACCCCCCAACACTGGCACTGCAGTGTTGTAGATCATAGCTTTCTTTACGAAAAAAGTGCATATATGTGTGTGTATGTATGAGGGTGTTTATGTTTCTATCTGTGTATGTGAGTGAAAGTGTCCATGAAAGCACAAGAGTCTGTGTGTGCATATGTGTGCATGAAAGCACAAGAGACTGTGTGTGCATATATGTGCATGAAAGCACAAGAGACTGTGTATGCATATGTGTGCATATGTGTGCATGAAAGCACAAGAGACTGTGTGTGCATATGTGTGCATGAAAGCACAAGAGACTGTGTGTGCATATGTGTGTGTGAAAGCACAAGAGACTGTGTGTGCATGTGTGTGAAAGCAGAAGAGACTGTGTATGAGTGCATGAGAGACAGAGGAACACTGAATAGTGAAATAGATTGGACGCTTTTGCTGTTTAGCGAGTGTAAAGTAATAAGGAAAAGAAACAAAATAAGTAAGTGTGTGTGTATGTGTATGTGAGTTAGAGTGTATGCATGTATGAAAGCAGAAGAGACTGTGTGCTTGTGTGTGTGTGTGCGTGTGTGTGTGTGTGTGTGTGTGTGTGTGTGAAAGACACAGAGAGAGAGAGAGTGCAGAGTGAGAGCAATCCTTGGCAACAGCATCTGTTAAGATGTCTGCATACCTCTCGACGTTTTCCCTCAACATATCTGGATAAGCATAAAATAAACAGAGGACAAAGGCTCAAAATAACAATATATTTTTTACATGATCCTGTTATAAAATCACAACATTACTTCAACATTTGATTTCTATCAGCTTGCATTTTCTGAAGCAGAGATGTGTGTATGTGTGCCTGCATGAGAGAGATCGACCACTGGCAATAGTAGTAAAGAGGTTTACATACCTGTTGACTTCTCAGCAAAAAAGAAATGGATAAATAAAATAAAGGGAGAGCAAAGTCTCAAAAATAGGGACAGATTTTAATTATTGGTCTTATAAAAGTTGATTAAATAACAGGATTTATGTTAGAATGAATTTTCAAAACGAAAAGAAAGTCTGAAACTCAAATTTATGTCATCATTTAGAGACATCGATCTCTAATAAATGGCAACAAACCAAACGTTTTAGGAGAGTGGAACCAAAAACTAAAGTAAATACCTGGACATTTTTAAAGTGCCATATTTTTTACCTAAAATGCTTCCTCCAACGCCATTAACATATACTGCAGCAAGTTTGAAACATTAGACAGAGGAACTATTTTATATCAAAAATATATATATATAAAAGTACTTAAAATAAATAAGTAAGTAAAACACAATAATTTTACGGAAAGCCCATTCTCTAAGCACCCCCCCCCCCCAGGGTGTATGTTAATGTGCAACAAATGCCCTTCCAGGGATGTAGAGGGGTGTAGAAGCCCTTTGCCTACAATAACACACACCCTGTCAGACATTACTGCTTGCTTATATTGTATGTTCCAGTGCAAAAGCTGTACATGTGCCACAAAAGCAACTAGCAGAGGTTGACACCCTGTCTAGAAACTCAATGACTAAACTTTATAAGTTTGATACCAGGAAAGAACTGACTTTTGCATACTGTTATGCAAACCTCTAACTATGAACAAATTAATATTTTCAAAGGAGCTACCAGACATGACACCAGTCTTTAAATACTAATTGGTTATGTCTAAAATGGATAGCAAAACAAGTTAATATGCATAACAATTTAACTTAGGCAAAACATCTATTGTGTAAGCTATTTACAGCAAGAGCACAAATTGTTTGACATTGTTTGATCGTGAAGGTCTTTTGATGAGCCAAGTTGAAATTGTTTTGCCAACTTTTCTGAGAGCAGCAGTCCACAAAAAAATTCATGAGGATCCTCAAGGTTTGACCAAGTAGGGAGAGACATATATTTCTCTGTCATGAACAAATATAACTTGCATATATTGCAAGAGTGGTCACAGCATGTCAGTTCTCATAGGTAAATACCAGGCTAACTGCCCTAAATGGCCTCTTTAAGCCTAGTCAATAAAATGAGGTCAGAATTATACTCCGTGCCTTGTCTTTAGAAAGTCAAGACCTTTGCCGTTATGCTAAAACCACCCTAGCTAGGACTCAAACCCATAATCCCTGGTTTAGAAAATCAGTGCCTAGCCCATTAGGCCACTGGGGCCTGATTATATGGTATAAGAGAGATTACAGTACATAATCTTTTCTCTCCAAAGAGCCATGATAGTAAAATCACAGATAACCTGTGCAAATAGGATGGAAAAACTGGGGGTAGCAGATTACTAATCCAAAGACAGTGAAAGAATCCAACTGCTACAATCAGTCATCAACAAGCAATATCTTGTTTTAAGACAATGTTCACCTGGTGAGGAATATCCAAACAGCTAGTCACCTGCAGTGAAGCTCCCTTTGTATCCAAAGAATTCCTAAATATGACTAAAAAGTATGGGTTCATGCATATTACGCCAGATCCTCCCTACTCACAATGAAATGGCGCAGCAGAGAAAGAGCAGTACAGAGAGCTAGCAGCATTAGTCATCTGAACAACATATTAGCTTACTGTTTTACACAACTATACACAACAGAGTAGGTGTGAATCCAGCACATCTATTTTTTGGGCAGACAAATGCAAATAACTATTCATTTGCTTTTTTTAATTTATTTACTTTATTTTATTTTATATTTGCTAACCAGGGAGGTACACTGCTCTGATATCCATGATCCATCTTCGGGTATAATCAAGTCAAGAAGGAAAGAAAGAATTGCACGTTAGAATAACTTACAATTACAAATATATAAGAAAATAAAATAATACAGGTGTACAGCACAAGTAATGATAATACAGAAAAGTTCTATTAGCTTCAATTTACAGAAAAGTTCTATTAGCTTCAATTTAGAAGTGTAATCCATATTAAAAACAGTTATTTGCATTTTATAACTCAGAAACAGGAAACTGAGTAAAAGTTTTTATGAATCAGAGCAACCATCAGTCAGATTCATGGTTCTCCGACTGAATCAAAAGTACAGCCAAAGGCTGTTCCATATAAAGTAGTCAAAAGAAATGACCAAATGGCCAAATCCATGTAAAAGTACTCCTATAACAAAATATGTTTTACAAATCTTTTATCTGCTTTGGAGCTAGGTCCAACAGTTTGCATCCAGTAGGACAGGTGAAAAGAAAAGAAGACTATATAAAAGTGCAATAGTCTGCTGAAACAAGGTTATATTTAACCATATAGATAATGGGGCCATGGTAAGCATAAACAGGAGATGCATCCAGGCTGTAATTGAGATGACCAAACCACAGAGGTAACTGATTGACATAAATGTACAGCTGTCTGAACTGACAAGATGAAGATCCCTACCAAGGAGTCCATTGTTGAATCCAAAGATCACTTGCCACCGTCAATGAAATTGAATGAAATGAGAGATTCTAAATGTGATGTGATGGAATCAAGCCACTGGACTTGTTATAACGTGGCCAAAATTGACAATTTTACCAAATAATCGAACCAGTAGTCATGCATCTAAAAGAACATCTCCAAATCTTGTGTGGACTACACATAAATTACTAGACAAAGACATATCAATTCAGATAGACTTTTCTATATTGGTCAAAACCTCCTGTTGGCAATCTAAACCAGGAACCACACTGCATTACTTTTCACCTCCAAATACTGGTAACCAAATAAACACACTCCAGGGGACTATAACATACAACCCTCATGTAAAATGAATACAGGGACAAAACCCACTCTGCTCCACAGTTTTTTTTTTTAAAAAACACACAAATAAACTCATGGTTAAGTACTTTTGTCCCTTATGTGAAACAAAACTTCTTCAGAACAGTTACACTGTCTACAAGTCCTCATTTTAAAACTTTGGTTAACCATGTGGTCTATTACATCATTTCAAACCTAGACTAAAAATATTTAAAGTGCCAGGACCTTATGTAAGAATAGCACATAAAACACAACATATATTATGATTTCAAAATATAACAAGGACTTAATTATATTAACATAAAATATTGTAGACAGAAAACATACAAAAAAGAAACTTTAAAATGTATTTATTTAACGTGTTCACCAGGAAAGTCCATCTGGGACAGAACCCATTTTCATTTGAGGCCCAGGAAGAAACACTCCAGATGCATGTCTTTGGAATGTGGGAGGAAACCAGAGCACCCAGAGGAAACCCATGCAAATGCAAGTAGGACATGCAGACTCTGCACAGAAGGCACCCTAGCCGAGAATCAGACCGGAGAACACCTTGCTGTGAGGGATAAAGTTAACTGCTACACCACTGTGCAACCAAAACACATACTTCTGACATTTGAAGGCAAAAATCTAAATAATGCATTATATAAGCATATTTAATAGTATTCTGATTGCAGCTTTCTATTTCAGACCTTAGAAAAAGTAACCTTTAATCCTAGAGGGGCAGCATGGAATGAACAAATAGAAACCTGATAACTGTTTTGACAATTAAAAACGAAGGCTGAAATTCCCCTGTGGTTAAATGAAGTTTCTCCTCTGATTTATGCATTTAAAAGCCAGTGATGGTTTAAGATGAAAATAATTTTTAAAAATTATATATTTATCTTATCTTTTTTACATTTTTAATTTTTATATGTTTGCTGTCTTCAGTATTTTATGTGCATGTTACAGTAATTAAGTGCTTGTTACATTTAGTGGTCATAATATATTTTGTGCTGCTTTTGTATGTTATTGTTAAAGAGGGTCCTGGCACTTTAGATATTTTTAGTCTAGGTTTGAAATGATGTAATAGCACACATGGTTAAACAAAGTTTTAAAATGAGGACTTGGAGAATATATGACTGTTGTGAAGAAGTTCAATTTCTCATAAGGGATGAAAGCACTTGAGTGAGTTTATTTGTGGGGCAGGTTTTGCCTCTGTGTTTATTTTACATGAGAGTGGTAGTTTATAGTCCCCTGAAACATTTCTTATGTTGACAATCTAATCGATTTCCTTTTCCAGGTTAGCAGCTTGTTTGAACTACCTTGAATGAGCACAAGATAATGCTTCCACCTAGACAATGAGATCAGTGCCCATTGTTGAGGCAGTTTAGTAAAGTGACTGGTTTTCAAAACAGTGCTATTCTACTCTCTAAAGTCAGAAATGCTTATTAATGCTTGAATACCCTTTGCATAATTCTGCAAATATACTGTAGTAATTAAACGTACTTAAAAGAAACTAAGAAAAATGTCTATTTTTTGCTATTTTAAATGTCACATAACATACATACATTGATCAACTATGTCTATCAAATGTGCATATATGTTAACATGAAATGCGATTTGTGCATGAAACAAATGCACATAATGATAATTTGTAATACAATGCAAAATATGTAATGTCTATGTCTTAAAAGAATCTAATTCTGTCTCAAAGAAGAGGAAATGTAGTGATTCCAGATCACCATGATGGTCTGTGTGATCAGCAGTAGACGGTTTTGTACCTATATAGCCTGAAAGAAATGGTAGTTACTTGTAACTTGTGGAACTTCAGGGGCTGACCACGAAGAAGTGAATGTGATGTAGTGTGCCGCTATGGTTATGCTGAGACTAGTACACAAACATAAAGTGCTTTCTTCGACTGTTAGATCGTAGACTTTACTCATGCACAAGTGAAAACAACATTCTGAAGTTTCAGATGCATTACCAGTTTATTATATATGGCATAGATGTTACAGGAGACAAAATGGTTCAGTCTCAAGCATTTAGTGTTCAATTCTTGTGGCCAAATCAGGTGACACCATGACGTTGTAGTTCTTTCCAAGTAAGTAAGAAGATGTCCACTGAGTATATTTTGTCCTTCAAACTGGCACTAGCACCCTATCTGTTCAGACATTCTGTCTGCTGGTGGACTGCTTTGCTTACATTCCTTAAGTATCAGAATTGCCGAAAGATCTTTTAGATACATTAAGTTGGCATTCTGTGTCAGTGTGACATAACTGCAGTTAGTATAAATATATATATATATATATATATATATATATATATATATATATATATATATATATATATATATATATATATATATATATATATATATATATATATATAAATGTACATGTATACACACACACACACACACACACACATACACACACACACACACACAAAATCAATTTCAGGGAGACAGATTAATGTTACATTTTGCATGAAAATAATAAGACATTTAATATAACCTAACACCAGCCTCTACTGTTTTGTGCACTCATTTATACACTTGAAAAAAAAAACATCTCATCAGGACGTCCTTCAAATGTGATAATGCATAGCACTGGTGAAAATGCTAGAGCACATCTGCAACATGCAACATGATTATAGTTTCTTCCTTGTGAAAGTCCAGGCTACAGTTTCAGCTCATTATGCTACCAAAGGAAACACAGCAGTTTATATTTTGCAATGTTAATCTTGACTGTTATGGTAAGCCTCTGTTTAACACAGTTCAGAACACCCCGCTTTTAGTATATTTTCTTGGTAGTGTACTGATAGCTAAGCGTTGATAGTGTACTGATAACTAAGCGAACACTGTATGATACCTCCTGTTTACACAGTGGTTTCCAGATGCTTAGTTCTGCCCTCAAAAAAAGCTAGGCATATTATCTTTATAGGCAAGAGAAAAGAGCAAATATCGATCCTCACTGACAGAGAGACAGAGGGAGACCTAATTTTATATATTGTGGCTTTATATTTGGAAGGATTCAGCAATTGACCACTGCCAGATAGGTCTTCAGAGAGTTTGGGTCATTTTGTTGATAAAGCTGAACTTATTTGCCCTAGAGGCAGCTCTTAGTAATGCTGAGTCATAAGCACAGTGAAAGAGTGTGATTTTGCCACAGAAAAGCCTTATTTAATTCACAAAGAGGGGTAGAGACAGAAAAGAAAGATCCAGAATAAACCGCAAAGGATGTTTTGTCTGTATATGATGTGTCTATCTGTTGCAGAATGCAACAAAATGAGTACAAATGAACAGGTGTCTGTGAAAAAACACTAAGCTTCTGACCTCCACATAGTCAATTGAAGGGAATGCTGAACTAGACTGAAGGCCTGTATGAATGTGATCAATAACATCTCCCATTAAAATAGACTTTGTTTTCAGAAGTTATTATAAGATTTGTAAATTAACAGGAACAGTATCAATACAGTGGCTAATTCAAAATCTAAGTTGAGTTTCAAGCAGCCAAAAGTATAGGAGTTAATATGCACTAATCTAAATGTGGGCAAACTTTTATAAACCTTTTGTTGTGTGACTCGGTAATGCTATAGGTCTAGATCTATTAACTCTGTTAAGGTCATCATCCCTGGCAACTAGACAAATGCAGATTTCTAAAAAAAGTGGGGCCATGCAATCTATAATACAGAGGTCTACTTATGCTATATCATGTAGAGACAAATAGACCTCTCAAACAGATTTTTTTCATATCCAGATGGGTACCCTTTGCCCAGTTCATCAAAGGAATTCCTCAAAGATAAGTGTTGCCAGCTGTCTTACTTTTACTCTTCTTTAATATGCTATCTACAACCCTCCCTCAAATGTTCCTAGTCATGTATGCAGATGCCATGGTTCTCAGCAATGCATACCATCAGATGTCTAAAGTAAATAATGAGCTATAAAATTAAATTAAATTAATTTCATAATGGCTTAAACAGCAAAATATTTTCCCAAACACCAAAAAAAAAAAAAAAAAACAAACAAAAAAGCACATGATTTTTGGCATTAGACAAAAGCCCTCCCTTGTGCCAAAGAAACAGCAGATACTCTGTAACAAGAAAGAACCTGTAAAAACTACTCAATATTTTAAGTACCTATGAATCTGGCTGACACAGTCACTCAACTTTCACTATCACATTAGGAAATATACAACAAAAATCAACTCTTTTTTTGCTCCAGAAAAAAATATCCCATTTCCTTTCAACCAAAGTTGGAATTAACATACTGAAAGAGTTCTCATAGCTCAACTGGAAAACAACCTCCCAGTTATTGCAAATACCCAAGAACAAAACCTATCCACTCTACAGATTGTTTCCAACAACATATGCAGATTTGTTTCCAACAACATATGTAGATTTATCACCCCTCCCAAAAAAAAAGTGCACTGTTCTGTCCTTTCAAATATAAAATGCTTGCCCATAACACAAAGGTGTATAGTGCTGCTTCCAATGTAAACGCATAAGCTTGTAAACATTGAAACATTCCCATTTCTTCACAAACCAAATCACTAAATCGAAAACTACTTAGAACATCCACCATCTCCTTAAACATTCCAAGAAGCAGACTCAACACCTTCGACCACTGCTTCTCAGTCATGGCTCATTAAGCCTTGGAGGTATTGCAGACTCAAGTAAAATATCCCATCACCACCATCAAGAATTTCAAAACCCAGCTCCTAAAAAAAATGCTGTAAACAAGCTCTTTGCAAAAGTTTCTAGCTTTGAGACATAACATAAATTTCTGAACAGACATCTTCTCTAGCCTTTATTCACTTGTTTAACCTGCACACTCAATAACAGCTAAATTCCCTTTTTACTTATCCATCCTCACATCCCTTCTTCTCTAATTATCTACCATTCTTGTTCCATCAGTTTTCTTACTACCCACTTCCTTTTAATCCTATTCAACTTTTCCTTTTTTGGATGGAAAGGCGTGCTTGGGCATATATTTGCATGTGTTTTGTAGCTTAATGTGCATACTGCAAACAATGTATGATTACTTTTGTAACCGTCTCTGTATTCACCACAGCAAGCTCATTATTTATGTATCTGATATACCATATCATAAGAGATTACTAGGCTATCGACCCAGAGGTCATTTTAAGACTAGCCATTTCAGCCCAATGTAATACTATAGAAATGCTAGTCAATGCATTTAGTGATGACTGCCCATGCCCAGGATGGCTGTGGGCTCTTCTTATGGTACCCCATCCACTTGACCAGGTTCTTCTTGAACAGGGTCATAGAGGTGCTATGTTTCACATGAATTGGTAGCCTAATCCAAAGATGCAGCAGTTGCTGGGAGATAAATCTGTCCCTCCAGCATGTCCTGTTTAACTCACAGGCCATATTTAGGTCCCTGGAATGGGTAGCCCTAGTCCCATTTGATTTAAGGATATGCAGCAAGTTCATTAGGTTTGGGTCTTGTATTGCTTATAGGCCATACATAAGGCTCCTCTAAGAAGTCTGTATAATAAACAAGCACCACGAATCCACAGGCAGCAAGGTTTTAATGTCAAAAGCAGGAACCAATACAAAACTAAAAACATGCAAAATTCACAGTACTGCATGTTTTTAGTTTTGTATTGGTTCCTGCTTTCGACATTAAAACCTTGCTGCCTGTGGATTCGTGGTACTTATTTTTGGTTTACCAGTTTTGTATTGGGCACTATCCGTTTTTTCTTTAAGTCTGTATAATACAGAGTACAGAGACTTTAATCAGCCTGTATATGGCACATGCTGGAGTCCCTTGATCTTCTTTGTTAGAAACCATTGGGGTTTCTCTAAATGCTGTAGGTGCATATGGGGTGTTATACTCAATTATGGGCCAGATAAGTGCCAAGTGTAGGGGTTTCATAACTTCTTTTGCTCTCAAGGTGATGCCTTTACCACCCAAGTGTGCTACATAGAACACTTTCCTTACTACAGTAAACACATTGCGGTTGAAGTTAAGGTCGCAGTCAACATGGCATCCCAGGTGCCTTACCACTTCATGGATACTTAGGGTATTGTTGTTGATTTGATAGTGTGAGGGGACATTGTTTGTACAGAAAGGAATGATGATGCATTTCTTTGCATTAAGTTTGAGACTGTGACTAATGCACCAGTCATTGCTCTGTGTGAGACCCTCCTGTTGGATACTGACATCATTTGAAGATTCAGTGATTGTACCTAGTTTGCAGTCATATGCAAACTTGGTCAGGCACAACCCCTTAGTTTTAACCTAAACTTTACTGACGTATATACCAAACAGTAGGGGGCCCAGAACTGACCCCTGTGGTACCCCACCGTTAACAGGTCTGCTGGTTGATGTGGTGTCACCCACTTTGATTTTGTGTGTCCAGTCTGTGAGCCAGATGGCAACACAGCTCATTATGGGGGATTTACATTCAGTCTGATAAGTTTATTTGTAATACCTGAATGTGGGATTGTGTTGAAATCCTTTGCCAGGTTGAGGTACGCTATGTGCACAGATTTGCCTTCATCAATGGCCTTGGTCACATTTTCAAATAATTCCACCAGATTTAACAGGTAGGATTTGCCCTTCATGAAGCTGAATTGGGGAGGATCCAGGGTTTGGAGGTCACCTATGTCTTTATTTATGAGGTCTATAATGTTTCCATGGCCATACAGATGAGACTGGTCAGGCTTATGGCGACTGTAATTGCCCGGGTCTGTTGCTAGACCACATTTGTGGAGGGTAACAACTGTTGCTGTTCTCCATTCTTCAGGAACAAAGCTTGAGGTTAGGCTATGATTGAAAAGGGTACTTAGTGGTGATGCTAGTCCATGCTTTAGCCTGTTTAGAAGACAGCCTAAGATGTTGTCTGGTCCCATAGAGGCTGTGTTTTTTTGCCTTGGACAAGACTTTGAGGACCTGCTCTTCAGATATGTAAGGTGTGAGAGGAGTTTGGGTGAAGGTTTGTTGCAAGTTAGAAGGGGATAAGGCAGTGAAATTTTCACCAAACCTATTCACTAGTAGATTTGTTATCTCTGTGGGGTCAGTGTGCACATGATACCTTTGGACACTAGTTCTGCACATGCTTGGGTCCTACCCTTTAGGTTACATATGTAGCTGTAAAAGGCCTTATGGTTATCTCTGGCTGTACTTGCTAAGTTTATCTTACAGAAGCCCTTGGAGGATTTTACAAGTTGTCTTATTTGCCTGTTGAGGCTGAGGAGGGTGCTTTTTCATTTTTGGGGCTTTGCCTTTGTTTTCTTGGACAGCAACTTTTTGCATTTATTGTAAAGTTGGTTTATGTTGGATGTCCACCATGGCAACTTGTTTTTACTTGGGACTCGGGCTTTGATTTTTTCTGGTACGGCCGAGTTTATACACTTATGCAAGTGATTTTACAGGGCTTTAGTTTAAACTTCAGTATAGGTACCACTTCCAATTTAGGTTGGGGCTTGGAATGCATGTATACCTTTACCTAGTAGGATATAGTTTACCTTGGTGAAGTTTTTTAGTCTGATTTAACCCATTGCGAGTTCTGGTGTTAGTGCCAGCTCGAGGGTGACTGATTTGTGGTCAGTTTTAACTACTGAGAGTCCGAAGGCTGAGGCAGTACATCTGTTTGACATGTTGGTGAGGACCAGATCCTGAATGTTTGTTCTCCTTTTCGGGGTATGGACAATTTGTTCCAGGGCATTTGAATTAACAAAGTCAAGGAACTTTTGTGCTAGTGCATTAGGGCGACAGAAGGTTTCCCAGTTGATGGTGGGATAATTGAAATCCCCCATAACCAGTGTGTTTGGTAAAATTTAGATTGTCTCTAGTTTTGTCAAATAGGCGTCCTGGGCATCATGAGCCATGGAGGGGATCTATAACTAGCTATGACCTGAATGGGTGGCTTACTCACTGTAACCTGGACCTGGAGTAAGTCAATGGAGTTGTTCAGTCTAACTAGATGGGAGGTGAATTTATCTCCAATATAGATTGAAACACAGCTTCCTTTTGTTTTCCCACATTCATTTTATGGTCTAAAGGTATGGAAGGCATAGGTTCATAGGTTCATAGGTTCATACTAGGCTATCTGCCCTGGAGCAATTATAAGCCTAGCCTGATTCTGTATGGCTTACGCCACCCCTTGATTTGAGTATACTGTGCCCTTTTTAAGGTTTAGTTTACTGTGCCTCTGTCTAATAGTGACACGGGAGTAATCCCTGGGACAAACCTACGATCCCCCATTCACCTATCTAGATTCTTCTTGAAGAGATTCAGTGAGGTGCTCTGCCTCACATGAACTGGAATTCTATTCCAGAGCGAAGGGAGCCTCTGGGTTATGAACCTGTCCCTCCAGCAAGTTCTATTTATTTCTGTGCTGAGGTTTAAGTCCCTCGTGCGTGTGGCTCTAAGGGATTTAGATTTACTGAGGTGGAGCATGTCCATTAATTCTGGATTTGACATAGCTTTGTATGTCAGGCATAGATCGCCTCGAAGTAAGCGGTATGCAACTGAGTAGAGCTGGAGATTTTTTAACCGAGCAACATATGGCATCTGTTTGAGACCCTTGATCCTCTTGGTGAGATACTTTTGGGGTCTTTCTAATTGCTGCAGGTGTCGGGTAAGGTACATCCCAAAAGGGGCATTGTATTCTATGATGGGCCTGATGAGGGATGAATAAAGGGGCACGATTACCTCTCTTGATCTAGATATGAAACTCTTTGTGATGAGGTGGGCTATGTAGAAGGTCTTTCTAACCACTTTGGCAATGTGGTTTTCAAAGGAGAGATTGCTATCAACTTGGGTCCCTAGGTCCCTAATAACTTTCTCTGTACTTAATGGGTTTCCGCCTATGTGGTAATTTGTGGGCACATTGTTTTTGCCAAAGGGTATGACTATAAATTTTTTGGCATTTAGCTTTAAACCATGGTGCTGGCACCAGTTATCTGTCTCTGTGAGACCATTTTGAAGGATGTTGTGTCAGCTGGAGAGTCGATTATGGTGCCCAGTTTGCAGTTGTCTGAGAACTTGTTGAGCCATAGTCCTCCCACGTTTGCCTGTACCTCGGAAAAGTATATACCGAACAAGAGTAGTCCCAGGACAGAACCCTGTGGGATGCCACTTGTGACCAGTTTCGAGTCTGACATGGCTCCAGCAACTCTCACTCTGTGGGTTCTGTCTTTGAGCCAGTTTGCAACCCATCTTGTGACATAGGGGTTTATATTTAAGCTGGATAGCTTATCTATGATGCCCGAGTGGGGTATTGTGTCAAATGCCTTTGCAAGGTCCAGATAGGCTGTGTGGACTACCTTCCCTTCATCTATGGCTTTGGTGACTGTTTCGAAGAAGTTAACCAGTTTCAAAAGGCAGGATCTGCCCTTGACAAAGCCAAACTGGGTAGGATCTAGTGTCTGTAGGTCCCCAATGTCTTTGTTTATGAGCTCCATGATGATCCTCTCCATAGCCTTGCAGACTAAGCTAGTCAGGCTTATGGGGCGATAGTTTCCAGGGTCCGTAGAGGCTCCACCTTTGTGGAGTGGGACCACTGCTGCTGTACGCCATTCTGGGGGCACATATCCTGTAGTGAGGCTGAGATTGTATAGCTGTTTTATTTTTGGGATTAGTTCCTCTTGGAGTTCATGTAGGACGCAACCTGGGACACCATCTGGTCCCATGGAAGCAGTGTTTTTTGCTTTGGAGAGGGCAGCCTTCACCTGAGCATCAGATATGTTTGGGAGGCAGCCCTCTGCCGGGATAGATACTTGCTCTTTGGGGGAAGTTTGCACTGAACCTGTCTGCCAGGATATTGGCGATGTCTGTGGGTTCAGTGTATTTTTTGTTGTTTAGAATCAACTCAGAACAAGTCTGGGAGTTGCATCCCAGGTTCCTAACATAACTGAAAAAAGCCTTATGATTGTCTTTAGTGTCCTGTGCAATTTTTCTCTCGAAGCTGGCCTTGGAGGATTTTATGAGGGATCATAATTTTTTGCTAGTACTGATCAGAGATGCCTTCCCTATTAGGGATTTTGTTCTATCATGTAGTAGCTTCCTCCTTCTGTTGTACAGTTTATTTATGGCAGGGGTCCACCAGACTGGACACCTGCCTTTGGATGATTGGGTCTTGGTTTTGTTTGGGATAGTATGATCCATGCATTCCTGGAGATGTCCGTAGAATGCGTTTATATAGGATTCTGCAGTTTGGGCCTTAGTTTCCACTGGCCCTGGGGCCTTGACGGATTCCACTTTGGTTTTGAGAAGTGAGAAGTTCGCTTTTGAGAAGTTTTTCACTGTGGTTTTCTGGGCTGGGGGTGGGGTCGGGATGTGGACATCCAGTGAAATTAATTTATAGTCTGATCTTACCAATGAGGGATATACTTCTGATGTGGAGCATAGAGTCCCCATGTTGGTAATGATCAGGTCTAGTATGTTGTCCCCTCTTGTAGGAGTGGTGACTAGTTGTTCCATAGCATTTGAGTTTATAATTTCCAGGAACCTTTGGGCATTGTAGCCTTGCAAGCCTGGGATACTCTCTGAAGCCTTGAACTAGGTTTCTGTGATTGCAACGATATGTACATTTTCTAGTGATAGAAGTGCTTCCTGGGAGTGCAGTTTTTAACTTATGTTCCTAGCATATAGCAGAATGACCCTTATTTTGTTCTGATTGTTTAATTTCACATCAGTAATATTGTTTGAAACTTTGCCTAAAAAAGGTACTATGGGGGAGACAAGAGCCTTTGCCAGTAGCCAAAAGGCTAGCAATGCCAGGTGCAAACCATCTCTGGCAAAGCAGTGAGGATTGTTGACCATGGCTTCCCAGGCCAATAGGACCTGGATCCCTTTTGAATGACATCAAAAACTAAGCCAATAATTGAAATCAATCATTTTTTGTGTATACTGTGATATCATTCTAGGTGAGGGTAGTATGCTGCTCAAGGCTAGGGACATACCTGCTTGGGGAACATACTCAGAGACCTCAACCATGTCTCTCTCTTCATATAGTCCATAGAGGTACATCTCAGGTCATTCACACTAACATGAACTATGACAGAGTCATAACGGTACTTGTTTCTGAAAGACCTGAGTGCATGCTTGATCTGAAGAATTCTGGGACAGGACAGGCAGCTGACCATGACTTTCTCCTTGTCCAACCAAGTGAGTGGGACATCCATGCATCTCACTATTGAGCATCCAATGACAAGAATTTATTTTTTTAATTCCTTACAGATTTAAATATTGTGTAATTATTTTTCTTATTATGCTGCAAGGCAGAGCCTGAAAATAAAGCTGTGATTTCTGATGTATTATACTGCTTTACATTTCCTTAATTGCCCATCATGTCAAACTGCTGATTGAATACAGTTAATAACTGGTTGCACTGTGTTACAACTTTATATCTGATTTCCTTTACTTGGTTTAGTAAGCCTGTAACTCAATCCATGTATAAGTTCCCCCTATCAGATATTGTTAATTATCTGACTATATATTGGGTAGGGTATGAAGCTTTCTTAAGTTTATAAATTTGGAGAAGTTGCTATGAAATTCAATCTCTCTGGGCCTTCTTTGAAAATGGACTCTGTCCAAAAAACACCCAGGTGACCAAACTTGCATAAATAAATAAATACAAACTGAATCAGAACTACCCTCATTTAAAATCATGGTAATGGACAAAGGCATAAAAATATGACAATGCAAATGAAATATGCAAAAATGAACACAGTTATATCTCGGAAAATAATTGTGTGAGAACAAATGGAACATTGATTCATAGATTAGTACTAAGCTATCTGCCCTTGTGAGCCATTTTAAGCTTAGCCAATTATCGCTTGTGAGACTCAAACCCTGCACCTTGTGCTTGTAAGGCAAACACCTTAACCATTAGGCCACCCTCCCAACCCTGTCATCAGAGGGAATATTCTGAGGAAGCATGAAGTTATTCTTTATGGTGGAGTTGACAAATGAGATATTGATTGCAAGGTAGGTGATGACTCACTTAGATCATGTGTGCATGTGTGTGTGTGTGTGTCTGTGCATGAATATATATGTGTTTGCATGTGTGCATGTGAGTGCATTTGTGTGTGTGTGTGTGTGTGTGTGTGTGTGTGTGTGTGTGTGTGTGTGTGTGTGTGTGTGTGTGTGTGTGTGTATGTGTGTCTGTATACATCTGTGGAGATGAAGGTTAAAGTATGTATGATATGCATGTAGCAAATATATGCTAGGATAAATGTCTGAGATATATGTTTGAGTAGAAATGGAAGTTTAACATAGCTACAAAGAAAAGTTGTAGGCTGAGTTGACTAAGTAGGTCGTTCCAGGCATCAATGTCTCTCTCTGTCCATCTTTATATGGCATGCTTGAACTTTTTAAAAAAGTACCAATAGCTCACATGCACTGAAAGTGGTGCTGGCTATATGAAATCTGATTAAAGTGACAAGGAAATAGAATCAAAAAAGGATGTAGGTGTAAGCCAACACTGGTATATTGTAAATCTGTTGCTAATGGAAGCTTTGCATGCAGTTAAAAGGAATTCACAAATCATTATCTTACCTAAGTTGAAATAACATGTTTATAGTCTATTTTAGAATTACTGCATTTTGATGTTACAACAGGATACTGGAGTATGAGGATGCGAAGGTTATGCATTTTGCCCCCTCTCTATAGTACTTATGTTGTAGTGTAGCATGCAGTGGGGTACTGCACTCCCTCTCAAGGCACTTTTACATTGTCGTGTAGCATGCAATGGGGTACTGTGCTCCCTCTCCAGGCACACTTACATTGTAGTGTAGCATGCAGTGGGGGTACTGCACTCCCTCTCCAGCCACTCTTGCATTGTAATGTAGCATGCAGTGGGGTACTGCACTCTCTTTCCAGGCACTGAATTCCTGCTATAGTGCTTACAACGCAGTGCAGTATGTGGGTGAGGGTATTGCACTCCTGTGGTGACAGCCTAGATGTTAGATGCATAAGACAAGCTCCATGTACTTGAGAAAATGTGATTTCTAGAAAATATTAAAAATGTTGTGACAATTGTCCAAGAAAAGTAGGTTTTTAAAGCTATGCAGCCTGATAGCTCAACACTGTAGAAATATATATATTTATGGTATTGTTATTAGTGGAAGCTTGGAAGAAATTTGATTCGATAAGAGTATACATATGTATTTTAATGTTAGTATAAAGCCATTGTAGGATAAGCGATAATTTGATTCTAATGATTTAGTCAGTTTATCAACATTTTTATTTTCCCCTTCCCCTTTAGATTGCAACTTTATTTGCTCTCAGAAGTTACATCAGTGATTCTAACCACATAGGCTATGTCAGCCAAGCTGCTAGCTATCCACCTATCAGCATAAGGAATTAAACTTAGGTTTACAAACTATCAATAATACTCCACTGCAATACCACTATCAACTGCATCGATTACTTTTTAAAACAAACTAATGAGGTTAAAGAGTCAGGGACTTCCTTTGGCAAAACATAGGTTCATAGGTTCATAGGTTTATACTAGGCTATCTGCCCTAAGGCATTTATAAGCCTAGCCCAAAGTTTTGTGGCTTACGCCACCCCTTATGTTAAAAAATACTGTGCCCATTAGTTTGTTGTGCCTCTGTCCAGCAGTGACACAAAGATGATTCCCGGGGTAAACATACGATCTCCCATCCACCGGTCAAGATTTCTCTTGAACAGAGCCAGCGAGGTGCTCTGCCTCACATGGACCGGGATTTTATTCCACAGCATAGGGAGTCTCTGGGTGACAAATCTATCCCTCCAGCATGTCCTATTTATATCCGTGCTAAGGTTTAAGTCGCTTGCTCTAGTGGATCTGGTAGATTTGGATTTTTGAGGTGGAGCATGTCCATTAATTCTGGGTTGGACATGGCCTTGTATGTCAGGCACAGGTCACCTCTGAGCAGGCGGTATGCGACTGAATAGAGCTGGAGTTTCTTCAGTCTGGCAGCATATGACAGATTTTGGAGTCCCTTTATCCTTTTGGTGAGGAACTTTTGGGGTCTCTCCAATTGCTGCAGGTGTCGGGTGAGATACATCCCGAATGGGGCATTGTACTCGATCATTGGTCTGATAAGTGAAGAGTACAGGGGAACAATGACCTCACTTGATCTGGATGTGAATCCCTTCATGATCAGGTGGGCAATGTAGAAGGTCTTTCTAACCACTTTAGCAATGTGAGTGTCAAAAGAAAGGCCACTGTCAACCTGGGTCCCTGATAACCTCTTCTGTGCTTAATGGATTGCCACCTATATGGTAGCTTGGAGTTACCTTGTTTTTCCCGAAGGGTATGACTATACATTTTTTGGCATTTAACTTCAGGCCATGGCTCTGGCACCAGTTATCAGTTTCCGTGAGACCCCTCTGAAGGATATCTGTGTCCGATGTACTTTCCACTATGGTGCCCAATTTGCAGTCATCTGCAAACTTTGTCAGCCATAGTCCTCCTATGTTTGCCTGTACTTCTGAGAAGTAGATGCCGAACAACAGGGGGCCAAGGACTGAGCCCTGTGGGACACCACTTGTGACCGGCTTGGAGTCTGACATGGCGCCAGCAACTCTAACCCTGTGGGTTCTGTCCTTTAGCCAGTTTGCAACCCATCTTGTGACATATGGGTTTACATTTAAGCTGGTAAGTTTCTCTATAATACCCGAGTGGGGTATTGTGTCAAAAGCTTTTGCAAGGTCAAGGTAGGCTGTATGGACTGCCTTTCCCTCATCAATGGCCTTGGTGACTGTTTCAAAGAAGTCGACCAAGTTCAAAAGGCATGATCTGTCCTTGACAAAGCCAAACTGGGTCGGGTCCAATGTCTGCAAGTCCCCTATGTCTTTGTTTATGAGTTCCATTATGATCCTCTCCATAGCTTTGCAGACCAGGCTTGTTAAGCTTATGGGGCAGTAATTACCAGGGTCCATAGAGGTACCGCCTTTGTGGAGTGGGACCACAGTTGCTGTACGCCACTCCTTGGGCACATATCCTGTGGTAAGGCTAAGATTAAACAGCTGCCTTATATGCGGGTTTAGTTTCTCGTTGAGTTCGTGTAGCACACAGCCGGGGACACCATCCAGTCCCATTGATGCTGTGTTTTTAGCTTTAGAGAGAGCAGCTTTCACCTGCGCATTTGAGATGTCTGAGAGGCTACACTCTGCTGGGATAGTTATCTCTCCTTTTGGGGGGAGAGGGGGGTGAAGTTTGCACTGAACCTGTCTGCCAGTATGTTGGCAATGTCTGTGGGTTCAGTGATTTTTGTATCATTTTGGACTAATTCTACGCATATCTGGGAGTTTCCACCCAGGTTTCTAACATAGCTGAAGAAGTCCTTATGTTTGCCTTTTGAATCTATTATAATTTATCTCTCAAAGTTGGCCTTGGATGATTTTATGAGTGCTCGTATTTTTTACTAATAATGATCAAGGGTGTCTTCTTTTATGGATTTTGCTCTATCATGTAACAGCTTTCTCCTCTTATTGTAAAGTTTTTTTATGGCTGGGGTCCACCAGACTGGATGTTTGCCTTGGTGGAAAGAGTCTTGGTTTTATTAGGGATTGCCTGATCCATGCAGTCCTGGAGGTGTTCGCAGAAGGCATTTGTAAGGGCTTCCAGCTTGGGTTGTGGTTTCCACTGGCTCAGGGGCCTTGAAGGATACCACACCAGTCTTGAGTAGTGTGAAGTTTGCTTTAGAGAAGTTCTTCACTGTGGTCTTTTTGTTTGGGGTGGGGCGGGATGTGGATTTCCAGTGAGATAAGTTTGTGATCTGATCTCACCAATGAGGGATATACTTCGTGTGGAGCATTTTGTCCCCATGTTTGTGATGATGAGATCTAGCATATTTTCTCCTCTTGTGGGAATGGTGACTAGTTGTTCCATGGCATTTGAATTTATGAACTCCAGGAACCTTTGGGCTAGAAAGTTGGGGCTTGAGTAATGTTCCCAGTCTATATTCGGGTAGTTGAAGTCACCCAATATAATGGTGTTTGGAGATACATTTATACCCTCCAGTGTCTTCAGGAAGGCTGTGTGGGGTTCCTGAGTTTGAGAGGGTGGCCTGTAGCATGCTACAAATTGTAGAGCAGTTTTGCCTATGGTTAATTGCACCTGGATGGTTTCCGATGCTTTGCATTGCCACCAACCTGGAGGTGTGGGTATCCTTGATGAATATGGATACACCCCTCCTTTTGTGGTGTGGTCCGGGTTTTGGGGCGGAACGCATGATATGAGGTAAAATCTGATAGTGCCGGGTGCTCTCAGGAGCCTTGAACCAGGTTTCAGTCACAGCACAGACATCGATGTTCTCCATACTGAGAAGGGCCTTGCATTTTGAGATTTAGACTTCTGGCATTGAGCAGCATTACCCTTAGTTTCTTCCCATTTTTGTTTTCTAGGGTGGTAGGTTTAGAATTTGAGCCTTGCCTAAAAAAGGCACAATGGGGGTGGCAAGAGCCTTAGCCAATATCCGGAATCCCAGGGGTGACAGATGCAAGCCGCCCCTTGAGCAGCGTGGCTTGTCAAGCATGTCATCCCAGGCAGACAGACACTGGATCCCCTTTGAATGACACCAGAAATTAAGCCAATTGTTAAAGCTGATCATCTTGTCTCTATGTTGTTGCATCATTCTTGTTGAAGGAAGGATACTGCTCAGGGTCAGGGTCATACCTGCCTGGGCTACATAATCAGAGAGTTCCTCTATGTCTCTTTTCATGTAGTCCAGGTCTAGCCTAAGACATTTTAAATCCCAGATTGTGGAGGTCTGAGATAATATGCTATACCTTTCTGTATGAGGCAAGTTAACTAATAGCTACCAGAGTCCATGTTTGGGCCACCATTATGTAATGGTATTATAAGGGATATTTTCCAGGCTTTAGAAATATAGCCAATGAAGAGGCTTAGATTAAACAGGTTAAATAGTAGTTCAGATAGGCCATATTTGGCACTGATAATCAGGCAATATGGTAAATTATGGCTGGAAGAACTAGTTCAATATTAATCAAAATGGGTTGTGAAATCTGTAGATTAACGGTAACTGTGGATGGTGCAAACTTTTCACTAAATTTGTCAGAATAGATATTAGCTATATCTTTGGCTCAGAGTGTATACTATTATTATGGACTAATTGAAAATATTTTGTGTATTTTGTGTATTAGTTATTAACTTCAGGACAGACTAAAATAAAGATTTGTAGCTATTTTTTTTTTGTTTTAGAAGCTATTTTAAGTTCATACTTTGATTTGCTATTACTAAGGTTTTTTCCTTAAGTTCTTAAATAGTTGGCTTAAAGTGTATTGGTCATGTTCTGAAGCAAGTGTAAGCAACTAACCTCTGCATTTGAAAATAATCTCCATATTGTATATAATACCAAATTATATAGTTTTTGACTGAAAATGTGCTTTGTTTTTGCATTTTATTTTGCTAATAAGGATGGCCCAAGAAAATATTTGCAGTACCGAAAATCATGCCATGATATCATGAAAGAATAAACCCACAATGTCTCATTACCTTAACAGATGTCTAAGCTATCATGTGCTCATGAATTGCAGAAGGAGCCATTACTGGGAACATTACGGGTGCTACGAAGAGCACTTTTGGCTAACATCAAAGAGTGAAACAATAATAAATTCATGAACTTTAATCATACTTTGACTTGGGAATGGGGTCCATTACCGTCATGGTATTAGAAACTCAAATGACTTGGAAAAATTAAAAGGCAGATATCAGTAGTAGCTTCTTATTTACTAAAAAGATTAGTTATCAACTAGGTATTGCAGGTGGAACACCTCACATTGAAATTTAACACATCCAATGTATGTAAGACAATGTTCTTTTAAAGAAGTAAGCTGCTTGCTTACTCACAATTCTTTGTGAAGATATGCAGATCAGTACCACATGCTTATCATGACATCATTTTGTGCATGTGGTCATAGAGAAAAACTGAGTAAACAGTGAATCACAGAAGAACAAACAATACGCAATAATCGTCATTTATTGTAAATCCACCTGTAACTTTAACATGGACCCTAATTCATTAAAGTCCATGTAGGCTCTGTGTAGAGCCTAGATGCAATGTATTCATGTACATGGCCATGATTCTCCCTTGGCAGTGAGCCATGCATATTAATTGTGGTGTGCACCTAAGGGAGGTCAGAACAACATGGATATTGAATCCATGTAAGACCGACAGCACATCCACATACCTACTGGCCCACTAGCCTTGATTAAAAGTCTACAACACATTTTATTTCACTAAGTTGGATTTATTTTAATTGTTTTTTACCTTTATGTGCTTGTTTGCACAATGCGCCACGTTATTTAGCTATGCTTAGCTCTGCCCAACCATAGATCAGACATGTGCCAGATATCTAAAAATAGAAACCGGATGCATTCAATTTCTAGTTTCTTTTATTTTTATGTGCTTGTTTGTATGATGCAGAGTGTTATTTAGCTATGCTTGGTGTTATGTACTTAAGCATTAGACATTTGTTAGACAGCTAAAAATAGAAACCAGATGCATTTAATTGGTGTAGGTCTGAAGTGCTTAGCAGCAAGCAAACCAGTGCAGCAATGCTGAGCTATGCTTATAGGAACCTTTGCAGTATATCTAAACATGTATGAGTCCCCTTCACTATCCCAGTGGCTAGATAGGTCGAGTCATGACCTACATTGTAGTAGGCCCTGCATTCAAGTACTGGGCAATAATACCTTCTACATATACTGCTGTGAAACTGTCTCAGTTGACTGAAAAATCAGCTGACTTTAAATTCAATAATTGTTACATTTAGAAAAGGTGCCCAATGTTAAGCATCTCTTAAACATGGTTCCTCACCAAAAGGATAAAGGGTCTCAAACATCTGTCCTATGCTGCCCGACTGAAAGAACTCCAGCTCTATTCAGTCGCCACACGCGCTGCTCTCAGAGGCCTCCTATGCTGCCCGACTGAAAGAAACTCCAGCTCTTCAGTCGCTACTGCTTGCTCAGAGGAGGTGACCCAACATACAAGGCCATGTCAAACCCAGATTTGATGAATATGCTGCACCTCAAAAATCTAGATCCATCAGAGCCACAAGGGCGGAGACTTAAAGGCTATTAATGCTGGAGGATAGATTCATCACCCAAAGACTCCTATGCTGTGGAATAAAATCCCGTATATGTGAGGCAGAGCACCTGCTGGCCTTGTTCAAGAGAAATCTTGACCAATGGATGGGAGATATATACCCCAGGGATTACCTCAGTGTCACTGCTCGACAGAGGCACAGCAAAATAATGGGTATAGTTCCCCGTAAATGCCCTCGGGCAGATAGCCTAGTATGAACCTATGAACCTATGAACCTATGAACTGTCTTCCTATTTGTGTATTACTAAGCTTCTCTTAACATGGGTTGTGCGAGTTTGCGTAATGCTAAATGATGTGGCACATTTTTGAATGTTACAGTATGACGTGCAATGGCAGGCATGCAGCCTATTTAAAGGCACTAGACAAGAATTTCACATTATTCCTTGGAGCCTGACATTGACTGTGGGTATGGCTTCTGTTATGGGGGAAGGTGTTCACTTTATGGTGCAATAGTGGGGTGTGCAGGAATCCAGGGTTTTCACTGGACACCTGCTAGACTGCTATGAATCCTGGCTGCTGCAGGGTGACTATCAGGGCTCAGAGGATAGTTTGGCCAGGTACCTGACCAGTGCAACTGTTATCCCCCACACTAGTAAGCAGTGTTGTCACCATTATAATGACCTGTATCAAAGAAAGAGGGGATCCTTGGGCACCTGGATCCAAGAAGCTCTGGATGGGCACACCCCACTGATATGTATGTATGTTTTATAGTGATTTATAAATATACAAACTGAATCTGTGCAAAACTGGAATACATTCATTCTCTTACAACAGCTGCAGCAGAGAGGGCTTGCAATGTCCAGTCCCATGCAAGGCATTTGGCCAGTAATAACTTAATGCATAACTTAAAGTAAATACAGATATTGCAGTCTTAACAGTCTTATATGAAATACATGGGACATCACAGACTTTTATTAATGTATCAGTGCATATCTGAACTGGTAAAGCAGGTTAAATCAAATAAGCATGTAGTACTGTGTGGAATAGCTTTCAACCACCAGTTAATGTCATGGTTTACCCAGATTAAGAGTTTATGTTATGCTCTGCTTACTGTCTGAAATTTGCTGTACATTGCACTCAGTAAATGAATAGGGTAAACATGTAAGTTAACAGAAGCCCAAGGCAGCTATCCATGTGTGTAAATGCAAGATGTGAAACACATGAATCAATAAAGTGTAAAAGAAGACAATGTTCTGATAATTACTTTTTTCAAATAAAATGTTCAGTATTACTGTAGTCACTACTTGTAGGTTAAGTAAATAATGTGGAAAGAAATAGCCATTGCTTTATGGGCTAGGGTTGTGTATAGGCCCTAGGGCTGATAGCCTAGTACCAACCTATGATCCTATGAACCTATGAACCTAATCCCACACCAGCCAACTGAGAAAGTGTGGAGTATTCAATACTGTTTTACCATGTCATAAATAAATGTTGTGCAATACCCAGATTAAGAGTCACTATTGTGTTCTGCTTATTTTGTCTTGGTGTGGTCAATAAATTAGTAGGGTAAACGTATAAGTTAACATAAGTCCTACACAGCTATCCATGTGTGTAAATGCAAGCTTTGAATCAATGTGAATCAATAAAGTGTAAAAAGAGACAGTGCTCTGATAATTTATTGTTTCAAATAAAATGTTCTGTATTACTGTAGTCACTGCTTGTAAGTTCTAATCCCACACGAGTTAACTGAGAAACTGTGCAGTATTCAATACTGTATTGGCACATCATAAATAAAACTTAACCATATTGCATGTGAAGTGCACATCCATAGACCTGTGCCATGACTGTCCATCTGTCAAGTGTAATCAGTGTACATGAACACACTGCTCAACTGTGATGATTTTTGCAGAATGTACTGAATATTGCCCCATATGTCTGGTCTGTTTGGTAGATGATCTTGTTTTACTGGCCAGCATCTGACACATTGCTGTGGATTGATTTCAGAAAAAAATGTCAGTCCTCTGATATGCATATATATGACATCACTCGAAATGCAATTTAATGGCAAATCTGTTATCAGAACACCATGCTACTATTGTATAAGCACACTATGTAAGAATGTTACATATCATTGTGCCTTTGTACCACCATTATGTATGGCTTGGCCATTAATGTCGTATGCTAAGATTTTGAGAGGTATGTACGTGGATCATCATATATACAATATTGGCAACATTGAATGATTGCTGGATGCATTATGATCTGTATTATATTGTGTTTGTAAGGGACAGGGTAGTATTTCAAATAATAAATGTCATAACAGTCAGTGGTCTCACAAGTGAAATCTATCATATCTAAAAGTATGTAGTTGTAGTCTGTTTAGTTATATTATCTGTGAAGTTGCTAGTGTTCTTCTTTTCACCCCACCCCTTCTCTTCTTTTATCTGTTTAATCAATATATTTACTATTATCATTTATTTATTATCATATTATTTGTTATCACCTCTTATGTTGGCCTTATGTATAATTTAATATTGATTGGCTATTAAAAAAACTTTCATTTACATAATTTATTCTTGTGTTCCTTATTATATTATTTTCAATTTGTTTCCATTACTCATGATTGTTTTCTCTTATGTTATTAATTACATTTGTTGGCTTATGTTTAATTTTCCTTTATGTTTATATTTAATTTACCACTGCGTGACAAGGTAGACTGGTTCCCAGTGATCTGCCTACCTTAGCTCCCCCCAGGTGAGGAACCAGGAACCAGCACATCTGGACTCCAGCCTGGTGGCATGCCCTCTGCTGCCCCTGCACTACCTGCTCCATCAGGTAGTTCTGCCCCACAGGCTGAGGGTGTGCTCCCTTCTGGGAGTGGAGGTGGAGTGGATGCTTTTGTCACCCAAGAGCAACTGTCAGGCATGGTGTGCAGGCTTGTGCACTAAACTGTTGGTGCATGCCTACAACAGATGGAGAGCTTGCTGTCCATCTTCGTGGGGCAGTCTGTCCCGAGGTGTCAGCATCAACCACTGCCTCCAAAGGAGCAGTGAAGTTGCAATGCTGACAGTCCCATGGGTGAGGATTTGAGTCACACTGCTACCGTGTCTGATGTCCATGGGACCAGGATCCAACAACACCCTCCCCAACAAAGTTATTCACCCACATCTTGTGTCCCACCCCATCTCTGTCTGCTGTCTTGTCTGTCTTGTCTGTCTACAAATGCTTCTTCACCTTCCTAACTTACCTTACCCACACTTACCTATGTCCCTTCCACAACACTCTACTCTCACTTTAAATAAAGAAGGGCACCTGTCTCACAAAAGTATATCATCCCATACATAGCTCTCCATTTCACACATGTGTCCTCTGGACAAAATTAATTTGGTCCAGTTGGCTTGACAATGCACTTATGTTGTCATCATCCCTACCCCTGGGGGAGACAGTCCATATTCAGCTAAAATTATTTTCAAGTGCACAGTTGTTGCTGTTGAAGGAATGGATAGCCATGGTTCTTCCCTACATTCTTCCTGGCATACCTACCTTTCATTCACTATGTTTTACCTCTGATTGCACCTCATTTCATCACTGTCCTATCTCCAAATTTTCTTTTCTTAAAAGAATGATTCCATGCTGCTAAATGGCAGTGTATTACTATATGTATTTGAAAGCATAATAATCACATTCAAAAAGTACACCTGCACCCTATTTTAGACCCAGTACCATTTTACTTCAACAACACTGCATCAACATGCCAAGCCACACAGCCACTTAATTAGCATGGGTGTTTTAAGCAAAACACAGTAATTGTCATGTTCTAGTCATTAAGTTTGTTTATGTGATGCTGAGCATCACACAACAAATCTGCTAAAAGATGACTGAAAAAATAAGAGTTTAACTGGCACTCTGGTAGAGAAATACATCACTATAAAGCCACACACATATTTATAGATGTAAGTGAGGTATATAGCAGCAGGTAACTATGCAATTATATCTACAACATGTAAAAATACACCTGCTATAACAGTGACTCTGTAGCTCAATGTGTTAGATGCTTTGCAAACATTAATTTTTGGTCCACATCGTCCTGGGTTCAACTACAGCTGTGTCTACCATTTAAAATACATGTATGTGTACATCACCACTGTAAGTTGTGATATGCATGACTGTCTCTTCACCTTTATATCCACCCAAAGCCGTACAGCTACAATATCTGCTTCTAAATAATGGAAATGAGAGGCCTACAGATAGAACCACATTTTAACTATTCCTATTACAACCCTAGAAGTGCATAGAATTTCAGGTTATGCATTAGCATGAATTCTCAGAGAATTTTGAAGTATGTAAGTCACATGTGGCCCGGTAATATCAGACTGCGGCCCACAATAATTTGCTAGTGATATTGCTGACACCCACAGTTGCACAAGTAACATACATATATGGAGTCATGCTAGAAGCAAGGGATGTCAGTGCACACACTCCAGATGACTACCATGACATAACACATGACTTGGCAATTGTCCAACTGGTTGACATAATGGTTGATGTACTCCCTACCTTGTTCTAGGACACACAAACATGTTTCATTTTACTCTTTTAATGATACTTTTGGTTAACATACTTACCCTAAACACATACCTTAATTTCCAGTGGGATGAGTTTCCTCAGTTTCCTCAATCTGGCTCTGGCTGTTCATCAAGGTTGCCACAGCTCCCACAGTTACTCTTAAATGTTGTTGTCCTGCACAGTCTTCAGCCTCTCTGTCTATGCCTATTGCCTGCAGCAGCAGCTTCAGCCTGTAGCACACACATATGTATGTAAAAAGTAGCTGCTATAAACATTCTCTCTGTGATGATGTTACAGCTGTACCCCAGTAATTTCCACCCCTACATATGAACAAGGGAATGGAATCTACAGTGAGACCTTATATCTTGTTGAGTAGTTGCATGGGATTGGCTGACTATACTGCAAATCAGCTATGTAGGCTGCATGTAGCATTTCTGAACCACAGATTCAGAGGCAATCACCTGCTAATAAAAAACATCAAAAAGCTAAACTTTTAGCTGGGGGAACCAGTGTGTATGAGATTTAGTTTGTCTGGTTAACTCATTGACACAGTACTGATATTGCAGTGTCTTTCAACAAAGGAGTATTGTACTCCATCAGGTATGTAACCATTTTGATTCCAACATGCTGCATATGTTTGAATATACTTAGGAAGAATGTAGATTATGTCAGTAAGCTTTTGTTACAACTGTACTCATGATATAGAATTGATCTCCAGGTCTGTTAGCTATAGAGAAGATGTAGAGTACACCAAGAATATAATGCTGTGTGATAACTAGGTACACAGATCTCCTGGATACTTCCTTTGATAGCAGTTGTAATAGTGCACTGCTATTTTGTTGGTACTGTTGTTTATGCATATTATATGGGGAGGGGATTCTTCCTGCTATGGTACACATTACAATGGACAACTGTGTTGGGTGTATGATCATACGTGAGCATCTGTTATGACACAGACAGGAATAGGTCACTATTGCTACTATACTAGTTGAGTCTACACCCTTTGTATGTTTGGCATATTATTGCATATGAGATGTGCAATAGTGAATACTGATAGCCGTCCTTTATTGCTCTGTCTCTACATACTGTACATTCATGTATATAATCATAATCCTGATGTGTTCTCATGTTTTTGGTTGTCAGGAAATATCATGCATGTATGATGCAGGGTACCATTTACTGAGGCAGAAAATGACTTCATCATTGAGGCTTTGTGCCAACATTACCAAGTCCTGCTGTCCAGAGGGAGGGAAAATAGGTTAGAGCGTACAGCCATGTGAGAAGGACAGGTACATAACATCAATGCAGTGGGTCACTAGAATCATACGTATGAGCAGGTGTAACACTGTGCCACAGGTATGATAAACACTGCACAGACATGCAGCTGTCATGGCCAGGGTTCATCAGATCATTGGTGGTGGGCCTGCAGCAGAACAACCTCTATTAGCCACAGAAGAATTCTTGGCAAACCTTGCAACAGAGGACAGGTCTCAGGCATCCATTAGCCAATATGTTGTGCACATGGGTGCCACTCATTCCTCTCAAGAGGAGTGCCCAGGTATGCTTAGTTAGATCAGCATTGGAATACTGTTGCATTCAACGTTTCAAGGTGTATATAATTGATGGGTGTCAGTTTTTTTACGGAGGGGGTTAGCTGCAGTTTAAAGCTCATGTAAAGACTGTTAACATAGCAGCTACGGTAAATGTGAGATATTTGGACATATTACACCTGTTATACTGTAACATGTGGTGCTGTTGCCATTACCTCTCCCTCAAATTTTTTCAGGACCGTCAGAAATTGGAAGAGACCATGCTCCTGCTGCTGTTAAGTACAAAATGCAGAGATGTAAATATAGTGCAATGTATTCACTAAAATGTCAGCCCATGCTTGCTGGCTGGATTCATGTGCTGTCTCCATGAGTGCAAATGGACAGATATGTTCTGAATGTCCACAGTTTAGAGTCATACCTCTGCCTTGTAGGTGTGACCATAATGATTGACTTGAGAGTATTGTCAGGACATTACAGATTGCCATAACTGTCAACTGTGCAGATTTTTGCAGGCTGTCAATAGTGTACATAATTTATGTTTTGCTCAGGAGATTATTGTTTAATGAATACATATTTCCAAGTAATTACAGATTGTGGCTAAAAAATAATGTCCTCAGGTCCCACTATGGGAGGCTGGGGATTATACAAGTCTGTAATAGTGACAGCAGTGTATGCAGCTTAACATATATTGCACCATAGTACTGCAGAGGATAGAAGTACAGGTATTAATGTGTGGCTTTTTCCTTTTTATCACAGGTGACAGGGGAGGTTGGTGTTTGTCCACTTCACAACCTGATTTAGTGTGTTTCCAGACTCTGATGATGATGGTGGCCAAATTGAGGCACAGCTGGGACTTGCAGAGGCTGAATCAGACACAGAGGTTGACATTGCTCATCCACCCTCATTATCAATGTACACAGCCAGTATGTCTATGCATACCCAGTCCCCTGAGGCCACAGATATTGGACAGTCAAAGTGTGGGGACATTGAACAGAGAAGTGTGGCTACTGCGTCTTCAATGACTGTTAACACTGGCCAAGCCAAAAAGTTGGCGAGGTTCTGCATAGGCAGTTTGATAGGGGTGCTCATAGGATGCCTGCTGTCCTTCCACCAGCTGTTGCAAGTGTCTCATCATGTGTTTCTTGGCACATGATTAGAGCCATCATGGAGGCACAAGCACTTTCAAAATGGAGATCTCGATGAATGCTCAGGTTTATGGATGCAGTACAGTCTGACATCCGTGACTGCCTCCACTGTGTTGCTGACACCCTGGAATGGTTGGCTGACACAGTGGAAAGAGGTAGGTCTGAAACAGATTGCACAATATCTGTCTTGAAACACACATTGTCTTTGATGGAATGTTTGATTGGAGTTGAACGTTGGTGTCGTGGCTGCAGGTCAGCAACTACATATGCTGAGAGTCAACGTGGTCATGCACAATCATGCTCCTGTAGTGGCAGTATATCCAGCACTCCAAAGGGGAGTGTGCTGTCTTACACTAGGATGTAGTAGGCCAAGGGCTTATGGTTCTGGGCATTCCCACGGAGGACATGTTTCCAGCAGACATCAGTCACCCTCAGGTAGTAACACAGCATCTGACCATGGGCATGGAGTTGCCGGTGCAGCTCCTGGCAGAGCCAGTTCTCATGTTCAGGGGCAGACATGATGAACCATTAGCTCTACCATGCATGACTCATAGCTGTTCACCATACAGGCACATAGGGCTAGAACTGAGCTTGGCTATGTTCATGTAGACATTCACACACCACTGTCACATTGAAGGCACCTACAGACACACCTGCATTTCCATGGTCCATCTTGCCTGTTCCCCTTCATGGCTCACACACATGCTTGTCAACCTATTGGGTCAGCCTATGCCTCCTGCACCCCTTCACAACTCCCTGAGCAAATGATGATAACTATGCCACATCCTTATCATCTTTCTCATGGGTGCAGATAAATAAAGCTATGTTTCTGATGCACAGGATGACTACCTACATTAATATAAAATTGCTTCTTCCATTGTTGCTGCAGACATGCAACTTCTACTGATCATTTTCAGATATTGTTCTTTGCCATTTATAATGTGTACAGCATTATTTGTGTACATTATGGTGGATGCTGTTCCAAGGGCTGTGGAGTCGCACAGTGAAATGTGTCTCATGGAAATGGTTATATTTCCCTTTCAGGATTGTATTGGACTCACCTGTGGGTACACATTTACAATCAACCCATCAACATCAATGCACAGAATGTAATGTCAGCACACAAGGGAAATGTCATCAGAAAGGTAATACAGTATAGGTTCATGGTTTCATAGTTTCATAGGTGTTTACTAGGCTAATGAACACAAGGGCTTCTTTAAGGCTAGTCATGCATCCCAAGTCTCTGACATGGTCTGATACCCTTGATAAGTGTAATCAGTGTTGTGTGTGATGAAACATTTGCAAGCAGGGTCCTGGGAGATGAACCATTTGCAGTTCCCCTGTGTCCATTAAAGACATAGGTTTTCCAAACCAGGGATGATTGTCCTGTTCCCCATCCAATTGTGTAACCTGCACTTGATCTGTATTAGGGCGGAACTCTGCTTCACATAGATGGGAAGCCTATTACATATAGCATGTCATCTCTGGAATACATACCTGTCTCTCCAGCATGTCCTATTTATAACACAGGCAAGGCGTAGGTCTATAGAACAGGTAATTCTGGTGTTGGTTGTTTTGAGGATATGCAGGAGGACCACAGTGGAGTCTGACAATGCCCTGTATGGCAAGCATACATCTCCCCTCCAAAGGTCGTAGGACACAGAATACAGGGATAGAGCCTTGATACATTTTGCACAGGAAATTTTATGTACACCCTGTATTGGTTTAGTGAGGGACCTCTGTGGATGTTCCAATTGTCGAATATGCATGGCTAGGTATATACCAAAGGTGACATTGCTCTCAATGATAGGTCCAATGAATGCCGAATACAGTGGAGCAATGACTTCCTTGGACTTAGATAACATACCTTTGTTAATAAATTGTGCAATACGGAATGATTTCTGCAATACTGTACACACGTGACAGTCAAAGGCTAGATTACTATCTATGTGCGTCCTTAAGTCTCTGACTACTGGGTCAACTGTTAGAGGTGTACTGTCAATATGATAGTTACCAGGGGTGGATGACTTCCCAAAGCATAGTATTGTGTATTTTTAGGAATTTCATGTTACTCCATGGCTCTGACACCAGATGTGTGTCATTTGGGTCAGTGTGTGATTTAATGACAGCTCCTAATTTGCAATCATCTCCAACTTTAATCAGCCAGAGGCCACTGACAGTGGCATTGACTTCAGATGAGTAAATGCTTAAGAGGAGCACTCCGAGGAATGATTTGTGAGGGAGTCCACTTGTGACTGGCCTGTTTGTAGTGGTGAACTCCCTTATGCTAACTTCCTGGGTCCGGTCTATGAGCCACTTGGCTATCCACCGGCTGACATACTATTTTGTACCTAACCTCTAGAGTTTGTCAACAATGCCTGATGGAGGTATAATGTCAAATGCCTTTTCAGGCCATGTAGGCAGTGTGAACCAATTTTCCCACATCCATTGCTTTGGTTACCTTCTCAAATAGGTCCACCAGGTTGGGTAGGCACGATCTGCCCTTTACAGCAGGAGTGTCCAACCCGCGGCCCTCAGAGCTCTTCCATGCGGCCTGCGACCCTTAAATTTAAATTTAAAATTAATTTCACTTTTTTTCCGTGTCCGCGTAGTTTTGCTCTTCTGCGCATTTTTACGTTTTTCCATACCAGCATCTTTCCGCTGGTATAAACACCGTTCGGGTGATTTTGTAAAGAAAAGCTGCAGGAAGGGAGAGAGGATTTATTTGGTAATTCGTTGTGTACACACCGACTACTACACTACAACAAAGGTAAGTTACAAGAGGAAGGCTCAGCTCGCCAATAATTAATTTAAAGTAAATAGCAATAATTTTCCTAAATGTGGTCTTCAAAGATTTGTATGTGTGTGGACTCCAGCAATGAAGATCTGTTCACCAGGTTATTTATAAGTCAAGGGATTTAGGTGTAGCAAGTTCCTTTATCTGTCATGTTGACTTTTATACTGTATTGTTTAATAATTAGAACAACTGTAAAGACTTATAATTCCTGATGCAAATACTGTACTGTGCATACCAGTCTTCTAAATATGGAAGTTGTTTAACGAGAAATGTAACTGCTGTTCAGAAGTTCACTTGCTGATATAAAAGTAATTTGATTGAGTTTTTCTCCCCGGGACTCTTCTGCCCGGACGAACTTTCCAGGTCAACAAAGACAAACAAATTCACCGCTGCGTTACTGCAGAGTGGTTCTGTAGCCTATTACTGTGTACTGCTCTAGCCCAGGTGTACTACACTCTTATCTTTTTCTTAAAATCGGCATAAAGTGATGGCAAACTAAATGGATGTGGATGCTAATAAAATAATTAATATGATACGGCACAAAAGCTGTCCCAACCCAGACTTAACCTTTGCTCTTGAAGTTGTGATATAAGTATATCAGCCACATGACTCTTCTTTGTGTGCATTTCTGAAATACAAGCGCTCTGCGTAACATAGGCTTTCATTTGCACTGTCTCTGAGTGCCCTAACGACCAAAAACTATTTTCTTCTGAAAGCAGTTCTAAAATTAGTTTACATCGGGAAACAGCACATTCTGTAGTCATGCCACATCACAGTATTATCGATGACTGGGATTTTCCTCTCAATTTCTTCGCAGCAGCAACCCCCTTCCCGGTGGAGACACAGAGACGGACAACTCACTCACCAGACACCCGCAGTGACGGGAGGAGGCACTGTTACTCTTCTCTGGAGCCTTTCTCTGCTTAGTTGGGATTTGGTAGGCTGGCAGGGTGCTAATGGCAGAATTAAAGACTGGACTCAGATGGTAGGTCCCGTCTTACTTGCTTTAGGCGTACTGTTCTCAGTGATCGGGGCATTCAAGTGTCGAGCATGTTGCAAGAAAGAAGGGACACCGCAACATCCTGAAACTGACCAGGTATCTCAGGGACCCGCTAGTCTTCACAGGCATAAATCAGCCAATCACATTCCACGGTGTCACCGTTTTACAGTACATTCCGCCTCCCAGTTTAGCTATTGTGGGCCAGGAAGGCATGCTAAACAGTGAAGTACCCCTTTTTCCATTAACACCTCCGCAGTACTACACCATTTTTCCACTCGATAACCCAGTAGCTGTATCTGAAGAAACTTGCCCACCACAGTATCAGGAGCAGCAGTCTGCAGCTGTCAGGTACTTGCATTCATGTTTCTCAACTTATTTGCTCAAGTATTGTGCACATACGTCAAATATAACCGGGAGGGGAGTCGTTTAGAATCCCAACATCAGTCTTTAACTGTTACTAATTCACTTTAAAACGTTAATATAATTAATAAGGTTTTGTATTAAAATAAGTATGGCTCTCTTATGTGTGGCATTATTAAATTACTGTAATTCTCAATGATTTCCAGAAAATCAAAACATTTAGAGAGACGGCACAATCAGGGACAGTGGAGAAGAAGGTATGCTTTTATCAGGATACTGCCTGTTCAAATACCCAAAATGACATATTTTGTGTAAAGGTGAGATTTTGCAAACCATGCCCATAGCCAGTACAAAGGATTGAACTTCACTTTATTTACCAAAATATATTTGTAGCATTTGAGTTGCTTATGCTGTTCTATATCATATTTATGTGTTTGGGCATAAAATAATTGTGTTATGCAACTGTTAAAGAAAAATTAGGAAATTCTTTCTGTACTAAAATCTCAGGATATTTGCCATTTTTGAATTCTTTTTCTGCAAGACACAACTTTCCAAACAGGGGCCGTCCTGTGCAAAGAGGGACCTATGCTTGCATTAACACGGTAGGGGGTGGCAGTTACATCAAAAAGGTTCAGCTGGATTGCCGTTATTTCTTAACATACAACTCGCAGCCTTGGAGGATAAAATAAATAGCATCTGAAACCAAACAATCCTAAGATATAGTTGGTTTCCATCTTGGGAGCCCCCCTCCCCATGTTTAAATTTAGAGGCAGTGAAGTAGTCATGACAGCAACTGGAAGTGATCTGGACGTGGTCATATGTTAACTTCTGTGTTTTTTCAGGCTTTCTGCAGTTATTTCTTCTTTGCTGACAAGGAATAGTGAATGCATTTGACGGATTCGGAAAATCTTTGTATGTCCTGATTAAAGACTATATCACTTGAAACGCGTTAATTATGTAATTTTAAGTAATATAATTTAAATTTTGTTACATTAAATGTGGAACTTAGCGACATTAATTACATTGTAATTAAATGTGTCAGCACAGTTAATGAAGTAGGAAAGGTGTATATAAATTGTTTTTGTTATTAAGTAGACACGTTTTAGCTTATTGATAACTTACTGGTAATTATTCTTTCATTCAGTAACAGTCCATGCCATAGGCACTGTGCATTGTCCTTAATATACAAGCTATGAATAGCAACTGTGTGTTTGCAGGGACACTTAAAAATGAACCAGGGGTAAAGTTTTAATGAGTTTCAGTGCTAAAGTCTGCAGTGCCTACTATAAATGCCATCTCACCCTGATTTTCACTCAAAATGCTGATCTGGCCTTCCTGAGGCCACCTAAAGCAGTCAGTTTGGGGAAAAAAGGTGTGATAACAATAATTTAGAATTGTAGACTACTTTTACTTAAGAACATGCATGATAATTTACATTTTCTTATTAGTAGCATTTGTTAACTTGGTAGAATATTTTGTAGTGTTGCTCATTGTTCATTACTATTTCTGGATTTGTCACTGATTTGGGTGTAAGGATTGAAAGCTATGCTGTGGACATTATGCTGCATGTGCTGTTTTCTACCTTGGACAGTATGGTACTTTTAATTACTGAAGCAAGTATGGCACTGCTTTGCGGTGAGCATGATGGGTTGTAGGTAGTGTGGGTTTGAGGAAGATTGGCAGTACAGATGGACAGCTTTTTGACTTATTTTATTAATTATTCTGGGAGTGGTAGAGTGATGAGGTCCTTTTTGTTGTGGTGTTCATACATCACAAAGTTATCTGCCATGATTAATTGTTCCTACAGCCTTATTTGATGTGACCTGAATATTCCTGACTTTTGTTTACTAACAGACAGTGACATAGAAGAATTGTTGGCCTTTCACTCAAAGCAGATAAAAGTTAAATTAAACAAGCAATAAACATTATTAAATACAATGACACGTTGGTGATTTGTTACAGTTATTTGTAAGAAATGTGTTTGGCTTTCACCACCCATTTTAAATTTATTTTGCTATGCCCTTTTTCGAGGTTAGTATACTGTGCCTCTGTCTAACAGTGACACAGAAATGATACCCGGGGTAAACCTACGATCGCCCATCCACTCATCAAGATTCCTCTTGAAGAGAGTCAATGAGGGACTCTGCCTAACCTGGACTGGGATTTTATTCCAGAGTGAAGGGAGCCTCTGGGTTATGAATTTGTCCCTCCAGCATGTCCTATTTATTTCAGTGCTGAGGTTCAAGTCTCTCGTATGCGCGATGGGATTTGGATTTTCTGAGGTGCAGCATGTCCATTAATTCTGGGTTGGACATGGCTTTATACATCAGGCACAGATTGCCTCTGAACAGGCGGTATGCCACTGAGTAGAGCTGGAGTGTCTATGGCATCTGTTTGAGCCCTTTGATCCTCTTGGTGAGGTACTTTTGGGGTCTTTCCAATTGCTGCAGGTGTCTGGTAAGGTCCATCCCAAAGGCATTGTACTCAATTATGGGCCTGGTGAGGGTAAGATGCTACTCAAGGGCAGGGTCATACCGGCCTGGTCTACATGCTCAGAGCTCCTTTATGTCTCTTTTCATGTAGTCCAGGGAGGTACGTCTCAGGTCATTCACACCAGCATGGACAATGACTGAGTCATATTTGTACTTGCCTTGCAGTGACCTGAGTGCTTGTGTTATGTGGCGGATCCTAGCGCCCGACAGGCTGCTCACCGTGACCCTCTCCTTGTTCAGCCTGGTGCAGTGTGCCTGACGATAGTCACCTATTACAAGTGTATCAGGTGTGTTGTTTAGTCTTAAGGGCTGTGACTGCTCGGTACACTGGCTTTGTGAGCTATGTGTTGCACGTGTTTTGTTTTGGGGTAGCGGTTGCTTGGGTGTCTGCTTTGGAGGTGTCTGCTGCTTAGGCAGATAAAATCTCAGGACATGTGCCATTTTTAATTTTTGTCAGGACACAACTGCCCAAGAGGGACTGTCCCTCGCAGTGGGACAGGTGGTAACCCTAATTGAACTATGCTGACTCATTTGTAAAATTACTTGGTAATTATACAGTCTGAATAATTCATTACAGTATTTCAGTTTGTTATACTGTTCCATTGGTTATTCGTCAGTGCTGTCTATACTAGGCAAAATGACTCAAAAGAAAGGGGTGTTAAAATCTGTAGTCTAGTGAACGTCCATCAAACTAATATGAAACGGAGGTCAATATGTATATATAATTATATAATATATATTGATTGTGGCCTTTTCCAGTAGGTATCTGTCTGCATGTCTGTCTGTTAACTGACTATGTAAGCTAGTCTGTGAACATCTCAATGCATTCGTGCTTGAAGTGTTTGAAGCATTCCTGAATTTCACAATTGCCTGTTGCAATTACTGAAGTAAGCATCATGAGTGCAAATTACATACAAAACAAGGCATTATGACAAAAATACTTTTGTCTTAATTAAATAAACAAACCAGCCACAATTGAAAGGTTTTAAATATATTTAATAATAAACAATAAAAGAATAAGACAATATTCAATAACTCAATGAATAAAGTGACACAGTTCAGAATTGCAGGAAATACATTGCAGGACAATCTCAAAATACAGAAAACATCTACTAATCTTGCTATATTGCAATCTGTCCCTAAGAGGTTACTTATCTCTCAGAAATGTGCCTAAGGCCCTGGCCTAAGCCCTGGAACTGGAAGTCATAAAACAGTAGTAAACAGTTTTACATTTGAAACCTGTCATTTTGTCTGTTTCCACAAAAGATTAAAAGAACTTCTGGCTGCAGTGTAGACATCCTGTCTTGTTGATGAGATAACACAGTCGTAAAACAATTCACTTCATTTGTTACCTAGCTGCTAGCATTTGGCAAAACTTCTTCTCTTTCAATACAGACAGTTATAAAACAATTCACTTCTGTTCTTACTGTTGTCAAATTTAACTCTTTATGTTCCAACTTCTACCTTACAGCACACATCTGCATGCCATAGGTATAGTTACAATACACACATCTCTGTTCTTTCCCAGCAGGGTACACTGGTTACATTCTTGAAGCTCAGTACAGAACATACAGTTCAACACACACTTCTGCACCAATAGTTTAACATACACATATGTATAGTATTTTTTTTACATTTGTAAGACAAGCATAGGAAGCATATTAATATTCAAAAATGACACACAGAATTATGTACATTGTACAAAATAACATCTAGCTGGGCTGGCAGCCTCACAACTACCCAAAACTAAAGGGATGATGATGCATTTGTTGGCATTTTGTATGGTACCAGTCATTTGTTTGGGTGAGACCCTCTTATTCAGAATTGTTTTATTAAGTCAGTGATGTGAATTCTTTACTTTATTCATTGTAAATTTGTTGGCTTAATGTTGTGGATTGTAATACTGTAGGGCTGCTAATGTTGGCATTTTACCTACTTTGGACGGCTGGAGTGGTTTTGTGTGAATTGGTAGTACAGTAGTAGTGAATTAATGACAGTGTCAGTGTGTGCCAGTTTTTTTCATTGCAAGTGAATGACTTTTCTTGGGTAGCATGCAAAGTACACAGTATTTAACTTGAAACTTGATGGTACAGCTCTGATTATGTCATTGAAAGCTGCCATTCTTGTAGCAGTAAGAAACTGTTGATTACATGCAGCTAACCATACATGTTCATAGCTCTATCGCAGTCCATCTGAATTTCATGAATTATGAAGAACTTTTCAAAATGCCCAGTATTACTGGCACAGAGTACAGACCAACAGTCACAGTAAATGTGATGTGCTTTATGCGTAATGGGTGTTTTGAAGACTAATGGCATTAGTACTACAAATGAAACAAAGTGCCTCACTGGCCCTCATATGTAATCTGCCCAACAGGATGGGTAACTGTAAATTCACCCCAGGGATATTTTTGTGTTATTTTGCAGATGTGAAATGATCCCTTGAACACCATTAACATATACTACTACAAGTATGGATAGTTTTAATTTTTATTTCCTTATTTTTTAATGTAAATTGTTAGCCATTGTTTTAAAAATTATATAACTAGGAATAAAGTAGTTAAGTTACTCCTCTTTTACTTTTCAGATGGCTTCTACATCTGGTCAAACCAAAACCGTGAAACGCAAGATAGCAGAAGAAGAGTCTTTCAGGAAAAATGGACTGATGAGTACTTCGTCGTTGAATCTCAAATGAAAGCCCTGTGCCGCGTGCGCAGAGAAGTGGAATCCGTTTTCAAGGACTACAATTTAAAAAGGCATTATATTCAAACCCAAATTAAGTGAATTGCAAGGCGTGTCCGTCAACAGAAAATATCAGAATTAAAAAGTCTTACATTTCAACAACAGCTGTTTGAAAATCAGCTACTCAACCGGATTCTTTACTGAAGGCAAGTTATGTTGTAGCAAATTTAATTGCGAAAAATCCAAGCCATTTGCCGATTGTGAATTTGTTAAAGAATGCCTTGAAAGTGTAGCAGACATAATTTGCCCTGAAAAATCAGAATTTTCTAAAATCAGTTTATCACACCAGACAAGTGGAAGATATAGCCAAATCTATTGAAAATCGTTGGAATCTCGGTGTGCAACTTTCAAGTATTACTCCATAGCTTTGGATGACAGCACTGATATTACAGATGCACAACTTGCCATATTTATTCGTGGTGTTGACAACGATTTCAATATTACTGAAGAACTGGCCTGTATGGTTCCACTGAAAGACACGTCTGCTGATCTGTACAAGGCAGTAAAAGAAACACTGGCAAGATTTTCCTTGACCATCACAAACCTGTCTGGCATAGTAACTGATGGTGCTCCAGTTATGGTTGGAAAGAGGAAGGACTAACAACACTGATGGAAGAAGATGCAAAACAGATCAGTAATGTGCGTTTCATGAAGTACCACTGCATTATACATCAAGAAAATTTGTCTGCACAGACTTTAAAATGGAAAATGTTATGAATGTTGTTGTTAAAACAATAAATTTCATAAGATCCAGAGGATTAAATCACCGCCAGTTTCAGGAGTTTCTGACTACTTTGGAATCTACCTATGGAGACATCTTGTACTTTACTGCAGTGAGGTGGTTAAGTCGTGGAAAAATGCTGAAACGCTTCTATGACTTACGAGATGAAATAAAGTCCTTTATGGAGTTAAAAGGAAAGCCTGTACCTGAATTTGAAAGTGCAAGCTGGATGGCTGATTTAGCTTTCTTAGTAGACATCACTGCTCATTTAAACGACCTGAACTTGCGCCTCCAAGGGGAAAATCTATTAATAAATGACATGTTTCAAACAGTGACGGCATTTGAAATGAAACTTAAATTGTGGCACAGTCAGATTAAGAACAATAGCTTCATTCACTTTGCAACACTGTCTGAGCAAAGCCATGCAAATACTGAAAAATATGTGGCATTACTTAATAGTTTAGCACAGGAGTTTGAGAGCAGATTTCAAGATTTTAGAAAACACCAACAACAGTTCAGTATATTTGCTACTCCATTCTCAGTTGACATCGACATGTTGCCTGCAAACCTGCAACTGGAATGCATAGAATTGCAGTCAGATATGCAACTTAAAGAAAAATTTCTGCAAGCATCTTTATTTGACTTTTATAAGTTATACCTACCCAAAGAAAAATATCCATCACTTACTGTTCATGACATCTCTTATGGGGAGTACATACATTTCAGTTTTTTTCTCGTATGAAGCATACAAAAATAAAATCAGAACAAAAATTTCAGATGAGCATCTTGAAAATACTCTTATCGCCAGTACATCTATCAAACCTGATATAGACGCACTGGTATCAAAAAGACAAGCTCAGTCTTCACATTAAAAAGGTTATGCTCATAATGTTTGTCTACTCTACTACAAAAGAACAATCCTGACTTGACAGCCTGAACCTCCTGATATGGACACTTAAGTATAACAAGAACTAGGACCAATAAGTTTGAAATCTGCAAAGGTCTGTGCCTGGCTGCACCCTTGTGAACTGGTTTCACGAATAAACAGTGCCACTACTATTTTATTATAAAGTCAATTATTTGTTTAAATGTGAGAAATGCAGATTGGAGAGGCAACTGCAAAACAGCATGTGTGAGTTTACCTTGTGAAACTGGAGTGTGTTTTGGCATACTACCATGTTCTTTGTGTCTCCACAGTAAGTGGGTGAACCAAAGGTAAACGTGTTGTACCATCTGTTAGTGACAGTGAAACAAATGTAAAAATACAAATTGTTCATTTTTTAAGAAGTAAAAGTCTCATCATTCCTGATATTGCCAGTGCCATATTTCAGGGACAGATTCCAAAGCTAGAAACAGAAGAATACATGAGCGCTTTGGACAACATATGGCCATTAAAGACATGATGGAAGACATGGAAACCAGCAAAATCACAGGTATGATCTCATACAAATTGAAAGGTTTGTACCTGTTAATTTTTTTTACAAATAAACTTTACTAAGATGTTAGAATGGATTTAACTGTTTTTTAAATAATTAGAAAGAGATATTGAATTTTAGGGGAAATATTATGCATTTATTAATTTATTTATATTATTTTATTATTTATTAATTTATTTATTCAAAGTAACCTACAATACAGCCACATTAGTCCACATAAACCAGTGTTTTTTTTGCTCTTCAGTTAATGTGAGACCTTTTTTTGGTCCTCACCTGCCATTTGCCCCCAGACCATTTTTGTTAACCCAATGCGGCCCTTGCAACTGAAAAGGTTGGACACCCCTGCTTTACAGAATCAAACTGGGTTTGGTCCAGTGTCTAGAGGTATACTACATCTCTATTGATCATTTCCATGATAATTCTTTTCATGGCTTTACATATCAGACAAGTGAGACTTCTGGATCTCTAGTCTCCAGGGTCTATAGATGGCCCACATTTGTGCAGAGGGATGACTGCTACTGTTCTCCATTCATGAGGCACAAAGCCTATTTGTTGGCTACAGTGAAATAGTAATTCCAGAGGCCCTGAAAGGTCATCTTTCATGCTATTTAGAAGGCATGATGGGATAATGTTTGGGCCCACTGATGCAGTGTACTTCTTCTTAGAGAGACTATTAAGGACCTGTTCTCTCATGATAATAGGGGCACTTACATTTGATGGTATTTCCTGAGGGAAGGTTGGGGGGAGAGATGGGTAAAGTTGGGGCTTAATTTGTCAGACAGGAGGTTTGCTCTATTTTCTGCCTTATTATAGGTGATTCCATTTACACTGAGATATGCACACAATTGTGCCTTGCCTTTGAGGTTGTGGACATACCTAAAGTATGCTTTGTCGTTATCCTTGGCCTAGGAGCCTGAAGTTAACCTTAAATCTGGCTTTGGTAGACTTCATTTGTCTTCTGATTTTTTTTTGTTCATTTTGATGAGTGCTTTTATCCTGCTGTGTCCTGCACCTCCTAAGTTTTGCCATGAGTTTCTTCCTTCTGTTATACAGCCTATTGATTCTGTGATTCCACCAGGGTGGTTTGATTTTGAGTTAGTTCTGTACTTCTCCCTGGTAGGTATGGCTGCCTCTATGCAGCTATTAACATGCTCGTACAGGGTTTCTGTGAACACTGCTTCATAGGCTGCAGTGTTCTCAGTGTTTATGGGGCTTGAGATTTGGCCAGTCTATTATCTATTAGCTGGAGGCTAGCCTTAGTAGTTCCTGAATATTCCATGTCTAGTTGGGTGTCCATGTTTCATTTTTGCTTCAAAGGAGACCGATTTGTGTTTGGACCTTACAAAGGAAGACATTACAGTATGGAATTGTGCAAGACTCACCTATATTGGTGAGGACCAGATCCAGTATGGTTGCACCCCTGTTTGGTGTATTCGCTATTGGGTCCAGGGAGTTTGTGTTTACATAAGGCAGGAATTTCTGTGCCTGTATGTTTGTTGTCGTATAGGATTCCCAAGTAAGAGTAGAATAATGGAAGTCACCCATGAATACAGTATTGGGTCAGATGGTTAGTATTTCTAATAAGTTTACATACATGGTATTTGTGTCCTGGGTTACGGGGGGTACAGCTTGCCTGAAAGTAATATTGGATTTTGCCTATTGTGAATTGAACCTGGAGCAACTCAAGTGCATTAACCTGTCTGACCAATTTTGAAGTATCTATAGTTCTGATGTACATAGAGATACCTCTACCTTTAGTCCCTGCCTGTGAATTAGCTGATCTAAATGTGTGGAAGGCATAATTACCTTGCACTGTTGGTATGCTCTTTGTGAATTTAAGTCATATGTCAGTGACTGCACAGACATCTTCCAAGAGCTCAAATAAGTATCTCTAAGTATAATCTGGGGAGGTATGTCACAGGTCATGTACTCCCACATGGACTATGACTGAGTCACATCATATAATTTGTAGGCCAATGGCACTAAGGCCCTTAAAAGCCTAGCCAAGTTCTACCCTTATTACCACAATCAGAACCAAATGATCCAGTTCAAGCGGGACATAGTTAGAACCCCTGGTGTGAATTTATGGGTACACATCCAATAATCCACATTATGTTTGAAGAGGGCCAATGAGGTGTTCTGTTTGACATAAAGTGGGAGTCCATTCTAAAGGTGTGGTAACCTCTGGGAGACAAATCTGACACTCTAGCATGTTCTATTACTGTCACATACCAAGTTAAGGTCTTTATTGTGAGTAACCCGTGTACCATTTGATTTGCACATATGCAGCATTTCAAATAAAGCATTGTCAAAGATTGCCTTATATCCAAGGCATAGATCACCTTTGAGTAGTCTGTATGAAACAGAATAAAGTGACAGTGTTCTCAGATGATCCACATAGGACAGATTATCTTTGTGAGGAACCTTTGTGGTCTCTGAAATTGCAGCAGGTACTTGGAAAGGTGCACACCAAAAGGGCTGTTGTATTCCATTATTGGCCTGATGAGGGGCGAGTACAGAGAAGTTATAACTTCTTTCATTTTCTGGATGCAGGGGCCTTATTTATGAGATGAACAATATAGAATGCCCTTCTTACACTGTGGAGACATGCTGATCAAAGGTAAGTTTACTGTCAACCTGTGTGCCCAGGTCTCTCACCAGTGAGTGCATACTTAGTATTTTGTTATTGATGTGGTGGTTAGCTGGAACATTGGACATACTGAGAGAGATGATATAACATTTTGTTTTTGCATTGAGATTAAAGCCATGACTTTGGCATCCATCGTTTGTGTGTGTAAGACCCACTTTTAGAATGCTGACATCATTTGGAGATTTTGTGACCACTTCCAGTTTGCAGACATCAGCAAAACCTTTAGTTTTAGCATGTACTTTGGAGAACTAGGCTCCAAACAGTAGAGGTGCCAAGACTGATCCTTGTGGAACACTAGTGGTTACAGGTGTGCTGTTGGAGGTGGATTCCCCTATTTTCACTATATAAGTTCTATCAGTGAGCCATTTAGTGGCCCACCTAATGATATAAGGGTTGATACCTAGCTGGGTGAGCTTGTCAATGATGTCTGGGTGGGGGGATAGTGTCAAATGCCTTGGCTAAGCCTAGGTAGGCTGTAGACACATATTTTCCCTTTTACAGGATCTTGGTGACAGTCTTGAAGTCCACAATGTTTCACAGAAAAAATCTCCCTTTGACAAATTCAAACTTGAGTAGTAGCAACTGCTTGGAGCTTACTTATATCTTTGTTGATAAAGTCCATGATGATTTGCTCCATGGCCTTGCAGATAAGGCTAATCAGACTAATAGGTCTATAGTTCCCAGGGTCAGTGGAAGTATCACCTTTGTGCAGATAAATAATGGTGGCCATTTTCCATTCATCTGGGATGAAGCCTGTGCTGAGACTATGATTGAAATGAGTACCCAATGTTGTTGCTAATTCTTGTTGGAGCCCATGTAGATGCAGCCTGGGATGTTATTAAGTCCCATAGATGCTGTGTTTTTAGCCTTAGAGAGGGCATTTATGACTTGTTCTTTAGATATACAATGTACGGGATAGGCAGTAGGGATCTCATGGGGTACCTGTAGCTGGGACAAGAGAGTGAAGTTTTCACAGAACCTGTCAGCTAACAGGATAGCTATGTCCACAGGCTCAGTATATGTAGTATCATCAGCTACCAATTTGGCACAGATCTGGGCTTGTCTTTTTAGGTAGTGGATGTAACTAAAAATTGATTATGGTGTCCTTAGTTGAGGAATCTAATCTGGATTCATAGTTTGACTTTGTGGACCTCACAACAAGTCTTATTGGCTTGTTTAAGCTGGGGAGGTAGTGTTTCTAGTTTAGGGCTTTCTTACTCTCAGACAGAATTGCCTTCCTCTTATTGTAAAGGCTGTTAATGGCAGCTGTCCACCAGCCAGGTTTCCTCTTCCTTGTGGAGCTTGTTTTGGTCCTAACAGGTACGGCAGAGTCATTGTAGTTAAACAGCTGTTTGTATAAAGCATTGGTGTAGAACTCAGCATGGTCACCAGTTCCATCTGAGGTGGGAAGTGCAGTACAGCTATTTATTCCATCCCATAAGAGGTAAAATATGCTTTGGAGAAATGTTTTAGTTTTTTTGTTGTTGGGAGGGTATGATATTTACTTTGAATTATTTGTGATGAGACAACACTAGAGAAGACCTCACAGTGGTGGTGTTGAAACCCCCCCCACATATTGGTATGTACCATATCCAAGATATTGGCACCCCTTGTGGGGATGTCAACAAGCAGGTCCAGTGCCTTGGAGTTAACTAAGTCGAGGAACCTTTGGGAAAGTGTGTTACAGCACAAATAATTTCCCCTGTCAAGTTAGTTAAAGTTGCCCACAGACAGGGTGTTCAGATGTATCTTGATAGACTCAAGTAGATTCAAATAGGCAGAGTGGGTGTCCTGATTCACACTGTATCCTGTAGCTGGCAATGACTTGAATAGGTGATCTAACAACACTTAATTGTACCTGAAGTATCTCCAGGGAATCCTACTGTTTAACCAATCTGGAGGTGTATTTATCTGTATTGAATATCGATACACCGCCTCCTTTAGTTTTCACCCCTTCAGTTTGTTGTCTGAATGTGTGGAAGGATGTCTAGACCGATATGGTTGGGGTGCTATCTACAGCCATGAACCAAGTCTCCTTGACTGCACAAGTGTGTAAATCTTATAAGGTGAGGACTGCTTCCAGTGAGTGCAGATTCAAGTTAAGACAGCTAGAGTTTAGCAGCATAACCTTGAGGTTTTTTTTTTTAATATGGGGTTTTCATATCTGGAATTGTTTCCTTGAGACACTGCCTAAAAAGGGCACTATGGGGGTGGCAAGAGCCTTAGCCAGTAGCTAAAATCCCAGGGTTAACAAATGAAGATGATTTCTGGCAAAGCATCAAGGTCTGTAGATCATGTTGTCATCCAAAGCTTACATATACTGTATCCCCTTAAAATGACATCAGAAACTAAAGTAATTATTGAGGTCAATCATTTTCTGTTTGCATTGAGGCATCATCCTAGGTGAAGGTAAAATGCTGCTTAAGGCTAGGGACATGATTACTTGAGACACATAGTCTGAGAGTTCAGTCATGTCTCTCTCCTTATAGTCCAGAGAGGTACGTCTCAAGTCATTCACACCAACATGGAATATGACAGAGTCACAACAGTACCTGTTTTGGAGATACATGAGTGCATGTGTCATGTGGCAGATCCTGACACCTGAAAGACAGCTGACCATGACCTTCTGCTTATCCAGCCTAGTGAAAGGGACATCTGTGTGTCTCACAATGGAATCGCCTATGACTAATATGTTTCTTTTAGTGTTTTGCCTTAAGGGCTTGACAGGTGAGACACTGGTACAAGAACTATTATGTGTGTTGTGCTTTGCAGTGAATGCATTATGTGTAGCATGCTTATGTTTGTGCTTGTGTGGTCTCTGGTGTTTATGTATGTTTCTGGTAAGGACCTCCACTTATGTAAGTATGTGTGATGTGGGTTTGGAGTGGAGTAGGAGGTGAGGTGTGCAGGGTGACATCCTGCTCATTGTCATATGCATTGACTGATGTGCAAGAGAGCATGTATTCCAGGATGCTGATATAGTTGCATCTCTGACATGTTGAGTTTGTGTTACTTGTGGTCCAATCACATGACTGCATGCATAATGTGGCAGATCCTAGCTCTGATAAGCAAAGGACCATGCCTTCTTCTTACTCAGCTTGTTGAGAGGGACATCAGTGCATCTCACAATGGAGTCTACAATGACTAGAATGTTGGATTGTGTGTTCGCTTGCCTTATGGCCTTATAGGTTGAGCCTCCATGAGATGTGTCTCTGTGTGTTGATATGTGTGTTGTTTTTACAGAGTGCATTTGGGGCTGCTGAGGTTATTTGTTATCTGCACTTTGTCTATGTGGTCTTTGTGATTTATGAAGGTTACATTTCAATGCCTCAGCATATGTCTGCTTTGAGCTGTGTGTGGTGGGTGCAGCATGTGTACTATTGACTACCTTACTGACATTAGGAGTACTGTCATGTGACAGCTTTGCCTCTAGTAACATTGTGTAAATACATCTCTCACATCCCATATCAGTTCGTTTGAGAAATAACTGGTTGTTGGTAAACATGAGGTTACTTCTACATTGCCTCTGGACGCCCATATCCAACAATGTGGTAACAGTCACAGTGGGAAAGGTCATATCCATGGGAACAGACCTTTTTTATTGGTTAAAAAGTTGCACTGAGAATATCAATCAATGTCACAAGTATCTGTTTTGTGAATATGGGGACAGTGCTTATCACTGCAGGCTAGTTGTCATGTGTACAACTCGGTATTGGAGTAAGTTCCATCATGCTTTCCCAGGAGGAATGTTACTCAGGGTGTCTGAGCAATACCAAACACTGGAGTGGAAACTGATACATACATCTTGAAAAGTTAAGGATGAAATATTTAGGCAGTTATTCTGAAGTTGGACATAAATCAAGCAGTGCTTACTGAAAACAAAGCAATACCTTGTGAAGAATGCTGAAAAGAGGGGAGTTACATGAACGGCTACTGCTTGGCTACTACTACTGCTGGTCTCACCATGGCAGCACTCTCCTGTAATACAATGCTCCTTTTCTTTTCCTCTCACCAAAAGCAAAATATTAGCACCACTCCTGAGCCAAGAAGCAGGTCACAGCCTGTTTGTTGATCCACACATGTGTCCCAAATGATGCATGGGCCTGTAGGCTTGTTATAGTCTTTTCTATGTAGATTCCTTGAATAGCAAACAGGCCAATCGGTTAAGTTTTCCATGTATTATACCTTGGGTTCCGAGGTTCCTAGGATATGACTAAGGGACTGAACTGATGGTGATTAGGAGCATAGCTGCTGCATCACAATATAATGATAAATGTCAGGTGACAAAAATGTCCAAGGTTGGTCTAGCAAAGTCCACAGCAGCAGAGATCCATGTTTGGTAACAGTTTGACAGCAATTCATGCAGCCTGTCCTTCAAGATTGCAGTGGAGATATGCTGCATGACATGGATGTGAGGCCTACTGAAGAAGAGTGGCCACCTTTTGGAAATATTCTTGTCCCTCCAGCATGTTCTTGGTATGTCATACTGTACATTTAGGTTCCCAGAGCACCAAACTGTAGTTCCACACTATTTCAACATCCATTTACTGTCTGGTTCTTTTGCAGGCATTGTAGTATTGCAAGGCCAAAGTACTTACTGCAAAGTTGAACAGGTTTTCTCTGCATTCACAGACATCCACATCTTCACTGCAAAGAGTGCCTACAGAGAGTATGTTTGAGGCTGTGAACCCCAAGGGTGTAGCAGTATGACCATTACTTTGCTGGAGTTGTACATTGTCACATTTGTAAGTATGTCATTGCAACCCCAGGATTATGGCTGAGGAAAGTGCCATATGCATACACCATGTTATCCCACACTGTCAGGTAATGTTGTACCTAAGAATGACGACATAAAGATAATAACATCTGACCTTTAAGCATCTGTCAGACCATTGCCTAACCATGGCCTGTTATGATGTATACACAAGCAATAATCAGTTCCCTATTATGTGATCGAAGACACTTTTCTTCGAATGTGTAATATTCAACCACAAATTATCAAAAACACTAAACCGCGAATGGCCATGTCCGTGGATTTTTTCCTAGGGGAAAAATTCAGTTGTCTGTTCTCACAGTTTTCCTTTTTCCCCAACGTTGAGCGATCTCAGAGTTGGTATATTTAGTTAGGGGGTGGCCATGTTGGAGTGTGTGGGGGCAAAGCCCCCCACTTGATTAGGATTGTGAAGTTTCTGTTTGTTTGCAGCCTTGTGAATTTTTTCCCTAGGAAAAAAATTCACGGACGTGGCCGTTCGCTGTTTAGCATTTTCGATGTTTTGGGTTCAAATAGCACGCATTTGAAGAAAAGTGTCTTCAATCACATAATATAGCCCCACAATAATCTATTGCTTATGGCATTAGCAGTGTCTGTTGCAGAGAGGTTGTCAGTGTCCCCAACTCTCTACTCCTAGTCCACAGAAACACAATGTGAGAGAGATGCAACTCTAGTTTTTGTGTCTTTCTGCTTTTCCCAGTTAGGGGTCACCACAGTGGAACTCCGGTCTGCTAATGATTGGTAGTTGATTTTTACATGCCGATTTACCAGCCCTGATGCACAACCTTCAACAAAGGTACACCCATTCACACATGTCTCCATGCAGAAGACGCTCTAGCTGAGAATCGAACCGGACAGCGTCTTATTGTGAGGCGACAATGCTATCGCAGCACCACCATAGCACATGCTCTCTTACAATCTCAGCCTTACTACAGGATATGTACCCAAGGAATGGCGTACAGCAACAGTGGTCCCACTCCACAAAGGTGGTGCCACAACATACTCCGGAAACTACCGCCTTATAAGCCTGACTAGCCTGGTCTGCAAAGCTATGGAGCGTATCATCATGGAACTCATAAAAAAAGACATTGGGAACCTACAAACACTGGATCCTACCCAATTCAACTTTGTTAAGGGCAGATCTTGCTTCTTGAACCTGGTCAACTTCTTTGAAACAGTCACAAAGGCCATAGATGAAGGGAAGGTAGTCCACACAGCCTACCTGGACCTCCCAAAAGCCTTTGACACAATACCCCACTCGGGCATCATAAATAAGCTCGCCAGCTTAAATATCAACCCCTATGTCACACGATGGGTTGCAAATTGGCTCAGGGATAGAACCCACATGGTCAGAATTGCAGGTGCCATGTCAGACTCTAAACCAGTTACAAGTGGCATCCCACAAGGCTCAGTCCTGGGACCTCTCTTGTTCGGTATATATTTCTCTGAGGTACAGGCTAACATGGGAGGACTATTGCTGACCAAGTTCGCAGATGACTGCAAACTGGGTGCCATAATTGACTCGCCGACTGGCACAAGCATCCTCCAAAAGGGTCTCACAGAGACGGATAACTGGTGCCAAAGCCATGGCCTAAAGCTAAATGCCAAAACGTGCATAGTCATCCCCTTTGGGAAAAACAAAGTGCCCACAAATTACCACATAGGTGGTAATCCATTAAGTACAGAAGAAGTAATTAGGGATTTGGGGACCCAAGTAGATAGCAATCTCTCTTTTGACAATCACGTTGCCAAAGTGGTTAGAAAGACCTTCTATATAGCCCACCTTATCACGGAAGGGTTCACATCTAGATCAAGAGAGGTCATTGTGCCGCTCTACTCATCACTCATCAGGCCCATAATTTAATACAACGCCCCATTTGGGATGTACCTTACCTGACACCTGCAGCAACTGGAAAGACCCCAAAAGTACCTCACCAAGAGGATCAAAGGACTCAAACAGATGCCCTACGCAGTTAGGCTAAAGAAACTCCAGCTCTACTCAGTTGCTTACAGCCTACTCAGAGACGATCTGTACCTAATGTATAAAGCCATGTCTATACCAGAATTAATGGACATGCTCCACCTCAGGAAATCCAAATCCCTTAGAGCTACACGCTCCAGGGACTTAAACCTCATCACAGAAATAAAAAGGACATGCTGGAGGGACAGATTCATATCCCAGAGGCTCCCCTCACTCTGGAACAATATCCCAGTCCATGTTAGGGAAAGCCCCTCAATGACCCTCTTCAAGAGAAATCTTGACGAGTGGATGGGAGATCATAGGTTTACCCCGGGATCTCTTCTGTGTCCCTACTAGACAGAGGCACAGTAAACTAACCTTAAAAGGGCTATCTTCCGTGACCTACTATACAGAGGCACAGTCAACTAATCTAAAAGGGTGGCAAAAGCCAAACACACTCTGGCTAGGCTTATAAATGCCCTAGGGCAGATAGCCTAATATCAACCTATGAACCTATGAACAGACTATTTAGCACATATGACAATGAGCGGGCTTCCAGCATGCACACCTCACCTCCTACTCAACCCAAACCCACATCACACATACCTACATATGCAGAGGTCATTACCAGAAACATTCCTAAACACTAGAGACCTCCAAAACACAAACACAAGCATGATACACACAATATTTCATCTGAAGACCACATTACACATAATAGCTCAAGCACTGGTGTCTCCACAATTAATCACCTAAGGCAAAATGCAAAATCAAACATATTAGTCATAGGTGATTCCATCATGGGACACAATGATGTCCCTGTCACCAGACTGGCTAGGGAAAATGTCATGGTTAGCTGTCTGTCAGGTGCCAGGATATGCCATATCACACAAGCACTCAAGTCTCCCAACAACAGGTACTGTTCTAACTCTGTCATAGCCCGTGTTGATGTGAATAACTTGAGACATACCACTCTGGACTATATGGAGAGAGACATGACTGAACTCTCAGACTATGTGTCTCAGGCAGGTATGTCCCTAGCCTTAAGCAGCATTTTACCTTCACCTAGGATGATGCTTCAATACAAACAGAAAATGACTGAACTCCATAATTAGTTTAGTTTCTGGTGTCATTCTAAGGGGATACAGTATATGCCAGCCTGGGGAGGCACAATCGACAAACCTCAATGCTTTGACCGAGATGGTGTTCATCTGTCATTCCTGGGATTTCAGCTACTAGTCAAGGTCCTTGCCACCCCCATAGTGTCCTTTTTAAGTTGTGTCTGAGGACAAAAACTCCCAGTGTAAAAACCTAAAAACAAACTCAAGGTTAACAACTATTAACATGATTTTGATGCCAAAGATTGCATATAATCTTTACACAACATAATTGTACCTACTCTTCATTAGGTAAAGAAATAGAGTAAACCATTCCTTAAATTCCTCTCAGATCACACCATTTAGAGCTCTCACCCATCAGGACTAGTAATTGTTTTAATGGTTACATCCTTAACATATAATCTTTTGTGTGTATGTCTTCAAGACCAGTATTGTAGAAAAGAAAGCTCCCTCAGTATATCAAATATATTCAGCAAAACTTTTCTGAAAGCAGTTCAAAAATGTTTCTCAGCAGTTGCAGGCCTATAAATTAGATGCAATACCTAACAAGTCTTCACTCTGATGTTATTTTTTAACAATTCTTTTAAACATTGTCAACCTCCCAGTTAATGGAGGGGTAGTTAAAATCACCCATGAATATAGTATTAAGCTGGATGGTGAATGATTCTAGTAACTTCAGATATGATGTATGTGTTTTCTGGTTCATGGGGAGGGACCTGTAGCTAGCAAGAACATGGTAATGTATTTTTCCAATGGTTAGCTGGATGTGGAGTAGCTGAAGCATGTCATATTGTATGACCAGTTTTGGGGTGTGCTTATACTTTATGTAGATAGATACACCTTTACCTTTAGCTCTTTCATGTTCAGTTGGTGGTCAGACTGTATGAAAGGCATTATAGTCATGCACTGCTGGAGTGCTTTCCATGGCTTTGAACCACGTTTCAGTAACTGCACAGACATCATCATTCTCCGGGGTAAGGTGAGGCTCCAGGGAGTGCAGTTTCTTGTTGAGACTCCTAGCATTGAGCAGTAAAACCTTTAGCTTATCCTGAGTAGCTTTTGTTATGTTGGAAAGTTTTTCTGTTTGGCAATGCTTAAAAAAGGCACTACAGGGGTGGATACTGTTTTGGCCAAGATCTGAAAGCCTAGAGGTGACAGGTGAAGACCATCCCTGGCAAAGCAGTGTGGCCTATTAACCATGTCCTCCAAGGCTGACAGGGACCCCTTGGGAAAGACACCAGAAGGTAAACCAATTGTTAAATTTGATTATTTTCTGCTGGTGTTGTGCCATCATCCTTGGAGATGGCGAGTGCTGCTCAATGCTAGGCTTACACCTGCCTGTGACATATGTTCTGAGAGCTCAATAATGTCTCTCTTCATATAGTCCACGGAGGTACATCTCAGGTGATTCACACCCACATGGACTATGACTGAGTCATACTAGTACTTAGGCGTAAGTGACCTTTAGTACTTGTGTGATCTGGTGAATCCTGGCACCTGGCAGGCAATTAACTGTAACCGTCTCTTTATCCAGCCTAGTAAGAGGGACATCAGTGTGTCTCACAATGAAATCTACTATGACCAGAATATTGGGTCATGGAGTGTTTTGCCTTATGGGCTGGGTAGTTGAGGCACAATGAGATGTGGTTTTATATGTTGTGATGGGAATTGTCTTGTTTGTATACATGCAGAGTTTCTGTGGTATGCACCTGAGAGGCTTTTGAGGTTTGGGTAAGTTACATATGAGCAACTCTGCATATGTGGATCTATGTATGTGGTCCTGGGTCTACTTTGATTTGTTGAATCTCATTTCACTGAATTTCATTTCACCCCGACCACATCACTGAAAACTCAAATTACTGAAAACTCATTTCACTGAATCTCATTTGACTGAACTGCAGTTAGTATATATGGCACTGTGTGGAGTACTGTAAGGCAAGTTAAAGGTATATGCCCTTTTTCCCACTGTAGTGCAATTCTGGAGTTAGTATATTTAGTCGGTGGCGGTGTGGGGAGCACAGCCCCCCACACTGGGGGTGTGGCAGGCATAGGCACCCACCTTGTTTGTTTTATATTGTATTTTACCAAAAACATCAAAACAATATATTTTAAGCAATAGACATGCATAGTTACAACGCCAATGACACACTCTGGAAGACAATATGTACTCAAAATAAATGGGGGGCAACAGACATGACTGAAGTTCTATGATATATATATATATATATATATATATATATATATATATATATATGGTTTTATATATATATATATATATATATATATAGATATATGTATAGAGATATATATTTATATATACATAGATATATATATATATATATATATATATATATATATATATATATATATATATATATATATATATATATATATATATATATATATATATATATATATATATATATATATATATGGGTCTATCTGACTTATTCGGAGCATTTCATTTTTCATTATTATTTTCATTTTAGTGGATTATTAATCGACAAGCTTTTGCCCCCTCCCCCAAAATCGTGCGACCCTGGAGTTAGAATATATATTTAGGGGGGGGTTTATATGAACTGTCGACTAAATGAATTGTCGACTAAATGAAATGTCGACCAAGTCAGATAGACCCATATATATATATATATATATATATATATATCTATAATGAAAGTTCAATAGTCCGAATCCACAATACCCAAATGCACTTTAACGAAAGCGCTTTCACCAAAAAAGCGCTTTCATTAAAGTCCGTTCAAAAAAACAAAAAAAAAACAAACACTAAATCTTCTTTTATGGAGGGGGGTAAGCCCCCCTGCACACCCCTACTTTTATATTCTCACTCCCAGGTTGCATTACAGTGGAGAAAAGGGAATTCTTCCTTAACCGCACCATAGTGCGACGGCACAACCAGCATACATAACTGAAAGTGCTGCTTCGGTGAACAGCACTTTCGGTTATGTATGTTCGATGATTTCTGCTATGGCAGAAAGTGCCTTCGGGGATCTGTATGTATCCCATATATATATATATATATATATATATATATATATATATATATATATATATATATATATATATATATATATATATATATATATATATATATAGATAGATAGAGAGAGAGAGGGATAGATATATACAGATATAATTTGAAAATAAAATTGATTTTATACTTATTTTCATGCATAGGCTCATATTGTGATTATCCTCAATAATTTGTAATAATGGTTCAGTGTGGCAAATAAAAAGAAGGTGACAGTGGAAAATGTGTCTTGTTATCTTTGCTGATAAAAAGGAACACCTAAACTTGAAAACAAATTACATGCTGCATTCAGTGTTGCACAATCTGTCCCTAACTGTTATACCTAACTTTTTCTACCTCTACTCTTTGTATTCCAACTATTAACTGACCCTCCCCTTCCTTCCCCTACACATACCCTCCCTGAGGTTACACTCATACCTTTTCCACATCAATTTCTACTATCCACTCTGTCACATCCTACCCTTCTCTGCTTGTACGATCCCATGCCTTCACCAATATAATCTGTTACCGTATTTCATGCACTCTAGAATATTTATAATCATTATTAAAATCATCTATTATGTAAATAACGCTGCATCTTTCTATTATCAGGATTTCCATACAATTTATGTTTGAGCACTATGATTTTATTGCGTCTGTTGAGTTTTTATTCTGACAAACTAATGTGTTGTTTTCATATTTATGCTTGAATTTTATGACATTATTATGTCTATTTTTTCATTCTTTTAACCATATGTATCTGGAGATTCTCTCCCTGGCCTCCACTGAAAATGGGTACCTCATAACCCAGTCAGACTTTCCCAGTAAACAAACACCAAATAAATAAATAAACCGCCTCCTTAGGAAAATTTGTCCATTGTTCTATTTCCTGGCTTTATAGAATGCAGATCTGTTTCATTTAACACATTATTATAAGGTAGTGAGTGGAAATACATCACACGTGCACCCACACATACACACACACACACACACACACACACACACACACACACACACACACACACACACACATGCACACACATAAAGAATTATTCATCGGCCTTTGCTTCAAACATTTTCAACACCAGCACAAAAAAGTCAATGTCATTCTGGCACCCTACTTATATTAGTCTGCTCATCTGACACATAGATGCAATACAGTTTAACCATGTACAGTAAATCCTCAGGAATGCAACAACCATACAATGGGAACTGTGACAATGCCTCCACTACAAGAATCCATTCTTGCCTTACAATTCACAGCAGCTTTCCTAACACAGGTTTCACTGTATTCAGTAAAACTGTTTCTCATAGGGTTGTCAATCAACCAACTGCTCCTTGTTCCTGGCAGTTATTTCCCCTCCTCTTTGTTCTCTCCCTACCGCTGCTCTCCAGTCCTCTTTCTTGTAGGGACCCAGGTTCACTCAGGCCCTTCATCTGTCTGCCTGACTTTTCATTGGGTAGCAGCATTTGAGATAATCAGCTCTTTTGGCTCTCTCATCCTCAGTAGAACCTCTATGCAGAATGAGATGCTGCTGTCGCTGTATTGTATCACCATGGTCTATAGCTGTCCTGCTGGGACTGTCTCCTCCACCATCTCTTCATTCTTCTTTCTGCACAGACATCCGTCGAACAGTGACAGAAGGCTGCCAATCCTTACGGCATAGCATCCCTGGTATCATCGATGGTCCAACTCTTCCCTCGCCAAAACAAATTCAGAGCAGCTGGGTACATAAAATGAGCCCTAGATATGATATGCCATTTTCATAAAGTATTCCCCAGGAACTGCCATGTCCTACATGTTTCTTTAAATAAGTTCTCCACACAGCTGAATAACTACCCAGGAAGAAAGTCTCCTAGAATCATTTGCCTGTTGCAGGATCCAGAGTTTGGATTTATAGGATCATATTTTGTACAGTAAATACCCGATTGCCCATTTTGCCTTTTGTTCACCCCACTCTGTGTGCCTTTTCAGAAATAGCACAAAGTCATGCACAATGACCTATCAACTCATCAAACAGCCCCTAAGGAAATGACACAGCATTGTCTCTTTACCCTCAGACCGATAGCTCTATAATTTTAAAATTTTCATTGCAAGTCACTTTCTGATTATATTTATACTTCAACATGAGCTATCCCAACTGTTATTTTAGTTCACTTTTTTTCAACAAAGCAGCTAGCATTCTATGTAACATTTTTTCTATGACAACTGTGATAGCTGCAGCTTCTTTTAACACTCTGAGCTCATGGGACTCTGCACTCATCTTGTCATTTAAATCTACTGTGCCTTCAGCTATCCCCTGTAGCAAGGCTAATAGAACTTTTATTTATCCATCACATCAAGGGAAGAGTGCATTTGGATACTTAACATGATGTCCATACCTCCCAAAAACACATTTCTGATATTTGTTTCTAAAGACTAGGGCTTTCTAGTTATGTTGTCATAGTGGTCACATGCTCAGCAATGCCCATCAAATTATGCTCATTGTTTAATAGCAGCAGAATGTCAAGGCTCTTCCTGTGGGATAAGGAAACAAATCAGAAACACAAAAGGTACATAACTATTACTGCTAATTAGCAATCTACAAGCACAGTGCAGTTTTCTAAAATTTATTTATGGTGCATATGCGTGCATGCCTAAATGCTTCAAAGATACAGTTTAAAGGTAAGGAAAGGCTGGTTCTAGGTTCTGCTTAAAAGATAAAGCTTAAGCAGAGGAGGATCTAGTCACAGGGTCACACATAAATGTACACAAACATGCATATACATACGCAAGATTTTTTTTCTCTAAAAGGTGTGTCCTCTTTCAATTTTTTTTTCCTTTTTGCTTACAGGATTTTAATAAGCAGAATGACTCTCAATGTTTTTCACAACAGGCAGAATTGTTATAGGTGTTCATTGGTTAATAGGTGTGTTCTAGCCTAATGGCTCTGGAGCCTTTACAAGCCTAGCCCATAGGATTACCCTGGCATCATGCCACCCGACCTTAGTTCCCAGTGCTTCTGTTGAATAGAGCCACTGGAGTGATCCCTGGGGTGAATTTTCTATTTCCCATCCACTCATCAAGAATTCTCTTGAAGAGAGCCATTGAGGTGCTCTGTTGATATTTATGGGAAGTTTATTCCATAGCATGGGCAGTCTCTGTGTTATGAACCTGTTCCTCCGGCACATTCTGTTGATTGTGGTAATGAGGTTGAGGTCTCTGGAGCGTGTAGTGTGGAGGGATTGGGATTTCTTTAGATGAAGCATTTCTAACAGAGCTGGGTCAGACATGGCTTTGTAAGTCAAGCAGAGATCACCTCTAAGTAGGCGATATGAGACAAAGAATAGTTGGAGTTTTTTGAGTCTGTCCATATAGGACAAGTTTTTAAGGCTTAGGATCCTCTTTGTGAGGTACTTTTGTGGCCTCTTCAGTTGTTGCAGGTGTCTAGTGAGCTACATGCCAAATGGGGCATTGTACTCAATGACTGGCCTAATGAGGGAAGAGGGAGACAATGACCTCCTTCTTCCTGGATCCAAAACTCTTACTAATGAGATGTGCCACATAGAAGGACTTTCTGACCACAGTGGCAATGTGGTGGTCAAAAACGAGGTTGCTGTCAACCTGTGTTCCCAGATCTCTCATAACGCCTTCTGTGTTTAGTGGACTACCATTGATGTGGTAATTCATGGGAACTGGATTTTTCCCAAAGGGGATGACGACACATTTTTTGGCATTGAGCTTAAGGCCATGGTTCTGACACCAGTCGTTAGTCTCAGTGAGACCTGTCTGTAGGATGTCAAATCACTTGGGGAGTTAATAAAACCTCAATATTAGATGGAAATAAGAAGTACTAATTTTAATATATTTTTTTAATTAAGCCAAATGAAAAACCTTTATTAAAGTAAAACACATACCATAGCTGATGACAAAGTAAATCCAGTAACCATCATAACAAGAACATATGTATAGGAAATGCAGCTTTATACACTAATCTAGAAATCATTATACAACATAAAGCACAACAGTTACACTGTGAAACTAGGTAGAAGAACAATTTTCTCACATAAGAAAGCTAATTAATGTTTTGTTAAGATCTTCTATGTGTTATTATGTTCTAACAGCAGACATCACAGAATGGCTTCAAGAAATTGAAACAACTTTATAAGCTGTAAGATACTTCATGTCTTCACACTTTTACACAAAGTGTATTACAGCTTTAAAAGCTGTTAGAGCATGATGTTTATGCTTTATTTCCAGCCATTGCCTATGAGGCAGCACAAAGCATTACAAATTTCAAAGTTTTAAAACACTTCTGGCTTCTACATTTTCTTTCTTTCTTTTTCATTCTTTCTTTCTAAACAATAACACATCATGCTCGTATACTTGTTTTCCCTTTCTGAAGAAGCAAGTAAGGTTCCTGACTGTACTAAGACTCATTATTAAGTTGTTCTCATTATAATAAAGTAGTTCCATGTTCTTGAAATGGATACAATAATCAGCTCTCAAGCTTTGCATCGCTCAATATATAGCCATTTCTCAAACATATAGCAACTTGGTTACAATCACTTAACAGATCATAATCCTCTGTGTAATGTTCTATTATCTATGATTAAGTCACATGCCGACTGCATCTTGCATGCTGCAGGGGTCTGGCCTAACCATGCTGCTCCTTTCTAATAAATTTCCCTCCCTCAGTCAGGCTAAACCATCCACATTTGCATCTAGTTTTATCCTGCTTATGTTTACCAGTAAATCCTCCGCTTTAAATGCAAGTATTCCTCCATTTTGTGCGCTGCATACTTGATCCATTATAAGTCCAGCAAAGTCTAACATTTTTTGTCAAAGGCATACCTGCAGTTCTGCATCTTATTAGTGTTTTCTTTTTCAGTAACAATTCTAGAAGAAGAGGAGAGTTTTAATTGTAACTCATTCATTTGACTGTCAATGTCCCACTAAGATGTTACCTGAAGTCAATCTTACCCAGAATGCCAGAAATTCTGAAGTCTTTATTGTACATCATCTTTCCCCTTTGCAGTCTATAAAAAGAAGTTATGTACTCACCATAACATTCCATGTGAGTTGTCCATCTCGTCTTCATTTTATACTGATGGGTTCAGAACTGATCCTCGGTTCTGACTAGCTTGTGGCTCCATCCCTATCCCATGATACTGCAGTGCTTTCCTCAAATCTTGTTTATTGGTGAATTTATATTCTACTCTACAACTGTATACAGATGTACAGATATATAAAATCTACAAACCTGAACAAGGACCAAAGTATATCACTGAACGCTAAGACTTCCTTGATCTTCCAGGAGCTAAGAAGACATGGGTTGGAGGGTGGGACGTAAGAATGAAGACGAGATGGACAACTCACAAAGAATGTTATGGTCAGTACATAACTTCTTTATGTGAAGTTGTCCTGTCTTGTCTTCATTTTATACTGATGGAACAGCATTCCTAGCACCATCTTTCCTGGGTGGCTCACGGGAGGATATTCTTCAGCACAGTGGACCCAGAGAAGGCTTTGTCCCTGGAGGCAAAGTCTCCTTTATAATGAGTGATAAAGATTGCTGCTGCACAAATGGTATGTAATGGCAATCTTACTTTAAAGGCCTGAGAAGTTGAGATGGATCTGGTGGAATGCCCCCTTGCTTTATTTGGCAACTGTTTATCTGATGACTGATAAATAAATAAAATACAATGTGACAACCATCTGGATAAAGTTGTCTTTGTCACTGCTAGACTTTTTATTGTTTTCAGAAAAAGAGACAAAGAGTGAGTCCAATTTCCTATGTGTTTTTGTTCTATGCAAGTAGAAATGTAACTGTCTGTGAACATCAAGTTGGTGAAGCATGTATTCTGCCTTACTGCCATACTTAGGGAAGACTACTGGTAGGTCTATTGACTGATTCAGACTGAACTCTGAGCATACCTTCGGTAGAAAAGAAGGGTTTTTACGTAATGACACTCTATCGTTACAAAAAAAACATGTAGGGAGGTTTGATTGTTAAAGCTTGTAACTCTGATGCTCTTCTTGCTGATGTGATTGCTACAAGAAAAAGTGTTTTCCAAGATAGAAATTTCAGGTTGCAATATGATGCTGGTTCAAAGGGCAGAAGGATTATGTGAGAAAGAACAAAATTAAGATTCCACTGTGGCAAAGGTGGTCATATTGGTGGTCTTAGCAAATTTTTTCCTCTCCGGAAAGCTTTAGAGAGTTTATGAGACATGATGTTTACACCTTCATTCCCAATATAAAAATTGTATATTGTTGCCAGCTGGACCCATATCATTGCTGCAGCAGCTCCCTCATTGAAAAGCTTAGCTAGAAATTCCAAAATGAAAGCTAAGGGTGCTGAATAGGGATCAATGAGGTGCTGTGAAGTCCAGATTAAGAATCTTTTCCATTTGCTGTGGTACAGTTTTCTCATAGAAATCTTATGAAAAGAAATTATCATGTGGTGAACCTCTGCAGTAAAGTTGTGTAGTCTGGCTATATTGGGAATTGGAGCAGCCATGCTGTCAATGTTAGAAAGTGAAGAGATGGATGGAAGTTCCCTGACGGGTGTGTCAGAAGGTCTGTCACTGGGTCCAGAATCCATGGATCTTCAAGGAGATGAGACTTCAGGAAGGGGAACCATACTTGACAAGGCCAGAATGGAGCTATTAGAATTAGGGTCCTTCCCAGACTACTGGCTTTCTGGAGAACTTTGGGTATTAAAGGAAAGGGTGGAAAAGTGTAAAGGAGTCCCAGGGGCCAATCATGTACAAGTGCATCCCTCGGGGACTCCCCCAGAGGTGGGATCAGGGCAAAGTAGCTGCTGCATTTTGCATTTGTGGCTGTGGCAAAAAGGTGGCATCAAGGCTGACCCCATCTGCGGAATATCCTTTCCACTACTTCTTTCTACAGGGACCACTTGTGTGGCATCAGAATGGCTGAGCTTAGTTTGTCCGTTATCATGTTGGATTTTCCCCAGATGTGTGTTGCTATAATAAAATGCTGGGAGGACGTCACCCACTGCCATACTCTCAGGGCCTCTCAACAGAGTGGGTAAGATCTGGTTCCTCCTTGTTTGTTTAGGTACCACACTACTGACATGTTATCTGTTTGTATTGCAATTGTACCAATTGGAAGAAAGTCCTGGAATGGTTGCAACACCATGAGCACTGCTCTCATCTCTAGTACATTGATGTGCAAATGAGCCTCATGGTCCTGTCAAGTGTCTTGGGCTGTTCTTCCCTGATAATGCCCCCTGCTTAGGAAACGTCCGTGGTTACTGTAGCTAATGCAACAGGGGGGAACTATGGGTTGGCCCATTGTTATTTGATCTGAATGAATCCACCAACAAAGATCGTTCTTGCAGGTTTCCATCAGCGTTATCAAATGGAACATGGGTAGCTCTTGCATGGACCATTGAGTAAACAGCATCCACTGGAGGATTCTCATGTGTAATAGTGCTAAGGGAATCACCACTATTGCTGCTGCCATAGTGCCCAATACTTTTAGGACTGTCCTTGCTTGTATCTTGGGCTTGAAGAGAAAGTCCCAGATCTAGAGATGAAGAGTTTGGACTCTTTCTGGAGACAACCTGATCATCATGTTTGTTGTACCTATTTCTGTGCCTGTAAAGTTGATATGTTGTGATAGCAATAAGGCAGATTTTTTGTAATTCACTGAAATGCCAAGTTGAGCACATAGTTCCAAGGTATTGTCCTTCACTTGAATAACTAGGTGCTTGGTGGTGGCGGTTAAGAGCTAGTCATCTAGATATGGAAACACCCAGAATCCCTGATGTCTCAGGTGAGCTGTGACTACTGCATTGCATTTGGTGAACACTCTGGTGGCTGTAGTGAGACCAAAGGGCAGAGCCTGGAATTGGTAATGACTGGCTCCCTGACGAAAGCACAAGTACCTCCTGGATGTCTGCTACTCTCGCAGCTGCTGTACCTTGTAGAGTATCTCTTAGCTCTTTCAGGAGATTTCTGTGAAGTCTCGTAAAATGCATGAGGTAGTTCAGGGACCTAAGGGTGAAGGCCGCTAAAGAAAACATGAGCTTCTCGTACCTGTCCATGGTCCTCGACTTCTTATTTGGGGATTGAACAGATGTAGAAGTCTCAGATAATCTCTTCTTTGTGGCTACCACCACCACCACCATAGCATCTACAGGTACTCCTTTAGTTAGAAAGGTTTTGTCATCAGGAGCGGTGATAAATTTTTTCGGCCTCCGAGGGACAGGCTCCACTGTATCTGGAGAATCTCACACTTTTCAAGACACTAATTCCATCAGCTCATCGAAAGATGGAGACACCCATTTGGCTGAAGGTTGAGACCCAAAAGCCTTCAGGTACACAGACTTCTCATCAGAAGGAGTAATGAGCTTCCAGATGACTCTCTGTCTAAGGATTTCCAAGATGTCCACAAAGGATGCATCTTCAGAGGGGGACCATGGGGTCGCTTCCGACTCCTCAAGGTCAATGTCCAATGTAATAGACTCATCTGGAGAATCTATATGCTTCCTCTTGCATGTTTTCTTCCAGGGAATCTCTTTTGTGGGGCATTTTGGAGAGGTTTCAGAAGAAAGGGTCTCACTCCATGGGGCTTTCTGAGGCTCAGGATCTCTAGGCTGTTGGGTAATTGCCTGTGCAGAGAGAGATATAGGTGCTTTCTGGGATAGAAGGCTTGGTTCTGACAGTACAGATGATGTCCGTGGGGACAGAACTCTCCTCATGGCTGTGAAGGCCCCCTTCCCATGGCCCAAGACAATCCCAGGTTTTGAAGAATCTGATGACCCCCACAGTACCATGGGGGTTGGCTCCAAATCTGAGGTAGGAGCTGAGCTCACTCGATCTGAGGCTCCAAGGGGTAGAGTTGGAGCCGAAAGAGTCCTGGTCTAACTGCCGTCCCCTGATCCGACCAGTGAGTGTTTCTCCTAGATACCTCAGTGGGCTCCAAGGTAGTTACAGTGATTGGAATCAAAGAATCTTTAAAAGATCTCAGTTCTGTCAGTTTCGTCACTGTTGGTACCAAGCTTTCCAGCTCCAAAACTCGAACTGGAATCAGATGAACGGAACATACAAGAATGGGCACCATCAGTTCTGAGCTCACCTGAGTTGGTCCCAACAACAATTTAGCAAGAGCCGATGTCTGCAGTAATCTCTGCACCATGTGATCCATATTGAATTCTGATAAACTCCTGGAGGATCTGGAAGATGGAGCCGATGCCACTGATTGGAGCAGAGGAGACCTAAGAGTCAGGGATACTGGCTCCAAAGTAGTTAAGTGGCTCCAGACTGTAAAGGTCATTGGTTCTAACACACATGGAACCAAAATGATATGTCTATCTTCATCAGATTTTTTTAGAGGTTGTTGGAGACATCCCGGGCTGTTTTGTCCATGGCTCCGACAATGAAGAAGAAGAAGAAGGCGACAACCTCTTTGCATGAAGTTTGAGTGAACTTTGAGCCTTGTCCATGGCTTCCTCAAAGGAGGATTTAAATAAGCATCTCAAAATCAACTTATTATTATGCTCTTGTAAAACCCTAGAGCTAAAAGAATGAGATATAGAGCATGTTTCCTGCAGATGGATTGCTCCCAAACAATAGACGCAGTCTGTATGTCCATCCATGATGGACATTTTTTGGGAACACTTAGGACATTTTTTGAAACCAGATTGTTTCCCCATCTTTTTGCTTTGATATTATGGCAATAACATTCTACAGACACACACACACACACACACACACACACACACACACACACACACACACACACACACACACACACACACACACACACACACACATACACACACACACACACACACACACACTAAGACACCCTCTAGCTTAAACAGGAGCCAACTGAAAGGAAGGCTTTCTAATTTAAACAAGCCTTAAAGCAAAATCAAAAGGTCACACACACACTCAACATTTCAGGTAACCTTACAATTATTGGTAATGTGAAGCTAGATAGCAGAAAACAAATTTAAATGAGTATATATATATATATATATATATATATATATATATATATATATATATATAACTACTAAGCTAATACTAGGTCTATACAAAACACACTGTAAGCTAATAAACAGGGAGTAGGGATATGAGGGTTAAGTAGAAAGGACCCTCAAAATACACACAAAAAAACACAACTTCTAATAATATATATATATATATATATATATATATATATATATATATATATATATATATCTAAATAACTACTGAAACAGCTTATCTATCAAAATAAAGGCCTAAACATGATGGCCTGAAAAAAACACACTCTAACTATGTAAAACTAACTAACAACTATTATAATAATACCTAAACACACTAAGCACACTATCTAACTAGGAAAACTAGAAAATTTTGCTAACTGTAACAAGTTTGACAGAAGAAAAACTATTTTTTTACTCAGCCCGAGCTAGTTGTAGGTCCAATCTGTTTTAGCAGCAAACAAGAACTGAGGAAAGCACTGCAGCATCATGAGATAGGGATGGGGCCACGAGCTAGTTTCAGATCTCGAGCTTTTAGTAAGCGGCCGAATTGGAACTGAGGATTGGTTCCAAACCCATCGGTATAGAATGAAGATGAGACAGGACAACTTCACATCAACTGTCCAGAATGCAGATCAAATCACCTTTCATGCCTTTTAACACCTCCAGTACTAATCCACTATTCCACAATACATTTCATTACTTTTAGTGGAACTAAATATTTAGGCAAGTATGTCAAGACAAAGATCCCAAAATGTCTAAATCTTGTTGAATACATAGACTGGATGCATGGAATTTATTATTTTTAGAATAAAGTTTTCTTGTTTATGTAGAAGAAGGTGAGTTGTTTATTTATTTTTGTAAAAAATCTCAATGAGGTATTTATAGTGATACAAAATTATAGGCATGGGCTGCATTACATGGTGAAAGTATTCATCATTCTCATTGCTGCAGTAACCTTTTGTCTATGGGTTGTATCATGCCCAGGATATAACCATCAAGTTTCAAATGCTGCCTTGGCCTTTGGAGGGAACTCAGCAGTCAGGCTGCAGAAACCATCATTACTTACTTGCTGCCCCTACATGAAGCAGCTTTCAGGCTTCACAGGAATAGCAATTAGTTTCAAGCTTTGTTTCTGACTGATAAGACCCCATGGGGGACTCTTCCACACAGAAATTATTGTCCTTTTAAGAAAATATTTATATATATATTTTTATGACTACAAGCAGTATTTTCCATTTAAGAAACTTTGTATTTCTTCACAATATCTGTGGTTTCCTGTCAGGGACTGCTATTTTCAACTTTAGGGCTTTTTTTGTCTGATAGGGACTATTTTTGTGGTAAATATGTCTTGTCTTTCCCTGGTTAGGGGTCACCACCACAGAACTCTGGTCCACCAATGATTGGCAGTGGATTTTTATGGTGCCAAGTTGCCAGCCTGATGCCCAACCTTTAAAGAAGGCACACCTGCATGTCTTTAACATCACTCGACTGCAGGGAGGACATGCAGACTCCACACAGAAGGTCCTCTAGCCGAGAATCAAACTGGAGAACCTCTTGCTGTGAGGCGACAATACTAACCGCTGCACCACCGCAGCTATGCGTTTTGTGGTAAATGTGTACTGCTTGTAAAAACAATAATTACTTGTATACATTTAAGGACTCAAAAGTGTTTTTTGCAGGGCAAAAAAAATGTTTGTCAATGTTTTTAATGATTGAGTAAACTCTGTGACAACATACCTTATATGTTTTCTGTCAGTGTGCTTTGGAACAGAGTTGTTTTTCTGACAGGATTTTTTAGTGTCCTGCTTATGCTTTTATAGTGAAAAGTGGACTGTGTGGAGAAATGTAAGTGTGTGTGCTGCTTCTGAGCACTTGTCTGACAGCTTATCTTCCAAATGATAAGTTTCAGCAGTGCTTACTGGCTTTCAGACTTCTTCCTTGGCTTCAGCATAGATACTTACTCTGGACCTGATGGATCTTCTTCCACTGTACCTAAAAAGAAAAAGCAACACAATAAATAGTCCTTGCTGCCACCAGGGGTGCAGACAGTGCTTCAGCCATTAGTGAGTGGGCCTGTAGTGGCCAACTATTGTTCCTTAGACCACTCACTTGTTTATCCAGGTTCATCTAATGCAGTCCCTTCAGTCACAATGGAATGGTGGTCTGCCACATCCTCTTCGGCTCTTCCAGTGTGCCCAGTTTGAGATGGGAGAAGCAGCTTCTTTGGTTCTAGGAACCACTCCCAGAGTTCTACATCCATAACTCCTATTTTGCCAGCCTTGGAGGATGTGTTTAATGCTGCCAGTAATAATCCTCATTCTCAACCTTCAGTCCCCTAAAAGAGATACTTTATAAAGCACCTCAAGCTAGCAGATTTGCATTTTGTCTTCCTAGCTCAGGTCCAGTGGCCATTCCAGCCTCTTTAACTGCTGGAAACAGACTTTTGATCTGTACAAAATATTCACCTGTGGATAAAGAAGGCGATGTACTGGACAGGTTTGGTAAGAGAATTTTCTTTTCTTCCACGTTAGCATTCAGAATTCTTAAATACCTGATACATATCTGAAATTTTATTCTGAATTGTGCAGACAGATTGATGGAATACTCTGCATTACTTCTTTCAAAAGGTAGTTTTTTTCTGAATTCTGTTATTTCACCTCTTTCACAACTGTCTAAACATGCCTTGGGCAGTGTGTATGGTTGTGCAGATACTATGTCTACGACTACTGACACTGCTACAGTTTTGAGGAGATATGTCTAGGTATGTAATTAAGCATTTGCTGATGGAGTACAGTCTGATATTTAAAATTCTTCTTTAGATAAGGAATTTTGTTTGTCTTTTCTGCTACTCGGGTCCTCAAACAATATGATGGAAGAGGGAAATTAATTCAGGAATTGTCTAAGATTTTTCAAGTACCCCATTACAAATCTACCAAATCCTCTACTTCTTTTTAAGAAGCAAAACAAGTAATTTGTGCCACCTCTGAGCAAATATAGAGCAAAAAAGGGATGGAAAGAGGGGAGCAAGACACATGGATACTTTCAAATAGGGGAAGAGAAGTGATAGTCTCTGGAATACATACCTGTCTCTATAGCATGTCCTATTTAAATCTCAGACAAGGTTTATGTCCTTGATGTGGGTAATTCTGGCGCTGTTTGTTTTGTGGATATGCAAGAGATCCATCAGGGTAGGGACCGCCAATGTCTTGAATGCCGGGCATAGATCTACTCTCAACAGCCTATAGGAGACAGAAGACAGGGATATGGCCTTGAGAGGGTCTGCATAGGACATGTTACTTATGTGTTGTATTCTTTTAGTGAGGAACCTCTGTGGACATCCGAACTGTTGGATGTAACTGACTAAGTACATACCAAAGGGGGCATTGTACTTAATGATAGGTCTGATGAATGTCAAATACAGTGGAACAATGACCTCCTTGGATCTAGATTTGTTTATAAGTTGCACTACATTGAATGATTTCCTCACTACTGTAGACATGTGATGGTCAAAGGCTAGATTACTCTCTACATGTGTCCCCAAGTCTCTAACTACTGGGTCAACTTTTAGGGGTGTGCTATCAATATTATAGTTACCTGGGGTGGATGATTTCTTGAAGGTTGCTATTATGCACTTCGTGACATTTAGTTTTAGTCCATGGCTCTGACACCATTTTGTCTGTATCAGACTTTTCTAGAAAACATTTGTGTTAGTGGGGAATTCTATGACTGCTCCAATTTTGCAATCATCTGCAAATTTTGTCAGCCAGAGGCCCTTGTCATTTGCCTTTACTTCAAAGAAGAATGCCAAAAAGAAGCAGTCCCAGAAGCAATCCCTTATGGGGTTCCACTTGTGATTGGCCTCTTTGTAGAGGTGGACTCCCCATTTCTAACTTCCTGGGTTCTGCATTTATAGCAGTTGTCTATCCACCGGGTGAAATAAGAGTTTATATCTAACCTCTTGAGTTTGTCAACATTGCCCAAGTAGGGTATTGTGTCAGATGCCTTGACTAGGTCAAGGTAGGCAGTATGAACCATCTTGCTGTCATCCATTGCTTTGGTGAACTTCTCAAAGGAGTCTACCAGGTAGATAATTCTTTCCATGGATTTGCATATGACACCATTGAGACTTATAGGTCTGTAGTGTTCAGGGTCTGTAGATGGCCCACCTTTCTGCAGAGGTATGACTGCCACTGTTCTCAGTTTGTGAAACATGAAGCCTGTTTGGAGGCTAATGTTAAATAGCAATTCCAGAGGCCTTGATAGGTCATGTTTTATGCTGTTTAGACAGCATCTTGGGATATTGTCTGGACCCATTGATGCAGTGTTCTTGGCCTTAGAGAGAGCATTAAGGATCTGTTGGGATATTGTCTGGACCCATTGATGCAGTGTTCTTGGCCTTAGAGAGAGCATTAAGGATCTGTTCCCTAGTGATAGTAGGGGGAGTTATATTTGATGGTATTTCCTGAGAGGAAGTTCAAGGGGCGAGAGGGGAAATGTTAGACCTGAATTTTTTGACCATAAGGTTTGCTATACTTTTTGGCTTTTTTAAATTCCTCCAAGTCTTTTGGGTTTCTAATGCCATGACAGGAATGGACCCCATTCCTAAGTCAAAGTATGATTAAAGTTCATGAAATTTCTATAGCTTCGTTCTTTGATGTTAGCCAGAAGTGCTCTTCACAGCACCTTTAATGTGCCCAGTAATGACTCCTTCTGCAATTCGCATGGAGATACATGAATTGGTACTATATCAAAGTAAGACTGTAAATTCATTATTATAAGATCTATTGCTCCTACTACTATTGGAACTGTCTCAGTATACGTCCTCCACATTGCCCTCTTTTCTGCCTGCAAATCCTGGTATTTTATGACTTTGTGTCTCTCTGTACAGAAGACACTGTACTCACTGGTTGTAGCAATTTCAATGGTCGATGCTAATTTTGTCTTCTTTTCATGGACTACTTTATTGCATCTATTTTTGAACTGTTGGTAATGGGTGATCCCATGTGATATAAAATTCATCATTTTTTATAATGCTCTGTGGCTCATGTTTCCAGTGATCTGGCTCAGTATAGGTGGTGCCATTAAATATGAGCTGTGCACACAGCTGTGTATTGACTTTGAGTTTGCAGATATAGCTAAAGAATGCCTTGTGGTTGTCCTTGGCTGGGAGGCCAAATTTACCTTGAACTTAGCCTTGGTAGAATTTGTCTTCTGATTTGTTTGTTTAGTTTGATGAGAGTGCTTCTATCCTACTGGGTGCTACACTTCCTAATTTTTGCCATTATGTTCTTCCTTCTGTTATACAGCCTACTGATGTTGTCATTCCACCAGGGTGTCTTGTTTTTTGAGATAGTTCTGTATTTCTTTCTGGTGGGTAAAGTTGCATCTATGCAGTGATCAACATGATTATATAGGGTTTCTGTGATCAGTTACATGTAGGCAGCAGTGTTCTCATGGGTTTATGGGGACTTGAGATTTTGTCAGGTTATCACTTAATTGTAGGAAGTTAGCCTTAGAGTAGTTCCTGCATATTCCAGGGTTAACTGGTGTTCCAGGTTTTATTTTTACTTTAAAGGTGACCATTTTGTGGTCTGACCTTACTACAGAAGACATTACACTAGGGGGTGTGCAGCACTCTCCTGTATTAGTGAAGACCAGATCCATTATGCTTGCACCCCTGGTCGATGTATTGACAATCTGGTCCAGGATGTTTGTGTTTTCCAAATCCAGGAAAACCTGTGCCTGCATATTGGGTGTCATATATGATTCCCATTTAATGGTTGGGTAATTAAAGTCTCCCATGAGTTTGGTATTGGATTGGATGGCGAGTGTTTCCAATATGTTTAAATACATGCTATGGGTTTCCTGGTTCATACAGTGAGAACAATAGCTTGGAAATGGTATTGGATTTTGCCTGTGGTGATCTGAATGTGGAAAAGCTCAAGAGCATTCTCCTGTTTGATCAGCCTTGGGGTATGTTTACTTTTGATGTAAATCGAGACAGCTACACCTTTAGTTCCTGTCTGTGCAGTAGTTGGTCTAAATTTGTGGCAGGCATCATAGTCTTGCACTGCCGGTGTGCTGTCCATGTCTCAGTGACCACAGAGACATCAGCATTCTCTAGGGTGAAGAGAACGTATGAGAAGTGAAGTTTCATGTTAAGACTCCTAGCATTGAGCAGTAACACCTTTAGATTTTCTTGGTTTTAACTTGCTTTGTCAGAAAGTACTTTCAGTTTGGCATTGTATCATAAACAAATTCATCCAGTTCAATGGATTTGTGATTGTGCCAAGACAAGGCGACAAATCTAAAACAGGAGTTGGTATGCAGACAGTTCCAAGAGATAGATTAGATTTTACATTTTGTGCATGTATGAAGAAGACTGCCAGATTTGCTACACAAATGCTGCTACACCTGATTCTACAATATATATATATATTGGACCACACCTACTATGTCCAGTATCCTATGTAAATTGTCACATTTGGTGTGTTACCTGCTCAGAAGCCCCTATGGTAAAGAGTTTTCTTGTCAGTGGGAAGCAGACTATTTCATCATTAATATAAACTACAAAAGTATGTGGTTTAGCTTATCTGTAATGTAATATTGGGCTGTCTTCATGTGGGTAGTCTATACCCAGGTCAACACTATAATTCAGGCTGATTCCAAAAACGGAAAAAATAACAAACCACTTCAATCAAACAAGTTTATTACTGCAAAGCTTTTGGGGCAAACACCCTTCCTCAGTGCTATGCACAGTGAACAGTGCATACAATTAAAATAGGAAACATCATCAAATCACATGTCAGCAGCTAGACTATCACAGATATTAATTCCTTTCCCCCAAAGAAAACATTTCAAAATAAAATACTAATAAAATTACACTAAAACATTAAAAACATTTTGATATAAACCTTTTCACCATAAAGTATACACACACATATATATATATATATATATATATATATATAAATATATATATATATATATATATATATATATATATATATATATATATATATATATATATATATATCATAAATAAATAATGGCTTTATAAGACTTCTCTCTGGCTTTTTATTAAAATGGGCTTCAGTCTAACAGTATTGTTCAAGCCTGGTGCATAGTCTGCTCTTAACCTGACAATCCATTCATACTCTCTTATTTCTAAAATATTATTTAAATCCCCTCTCTGATCCCCATAACTACACTATTTATTACCCTAAATTTGAGGGAGTATCTCTCATTTAAATAATAGGGTTTGTTTTTATCAAAGGTTTGTAGATAACTGTTTTTTTTTTATTTGGGATGGGACCATACAAGAATGAAATAAGTATGTAAAATATTTAAATTCAACAATGGATTTTTTCAAATTTAAGATGTAATTTTCAAATGATAGAATAGTGTTGCTGGATGTAGATTTATATAAAAAGAATGGGAGCGTTGAAACCAGTATACATAAGAAAGAAGTGCATGTTAATAGATATGTGAGTAGATATAGCATGCATGCACCTCATAATTTTAAAGGTATTCTGAAAGCTCAAATGATTAGGGCAAGTACACTCAACACTGAGGATACACAATTTGAAGGACAAATTAGAATTATGATGGATGAATTCACCAGAAGTGGTTATAAAGTTAAGATTGTGGAAGACATGTATAGGGAAGTTATTAATGGAAGATCTAATACATTTAAGCCAATCTTTGGGAGAAGGGAACAACAAACAGAACTAGTGAACGAAAGGAATAACATAGATAGGTATGTCACTACTTTTAATTTAAATACAGCAGAGGTGAAGTGAATTATAGAGAAGAACTGGGTAATATTGATGGCAATGCCTGAAATAAAGAAATTAATAGGTGAAAAACGATATTTTCATGTAGGAATTCAGAGAGCATGAAAAGAAAACTATGCTATAAAGACTTTGAACAGGTAACTATGAGAAGTAATTTTAGCAGAAAGGGGACAGTAAAATGCTATAATTGTAGTTGCTGTAATGATATTTATGATGAAGGGAATGGATTTAAGCATCCATTTACAAATAAGGAATTTCTGTCCCACTGCTCAGCAAGTTGTAACACAGTTCAAGTAGTGTAGTGTAATGTAGAACAAAAACCTCTGACTCTCCACGTACAAGAAATAATTTATTCAGGCATAAAAGAACAAACAGTGAGCGCTTTCGCGTATGCTATGATACGCTTCTTCAGACAATACTACATGAAAACAGGCAGCATATTTATAGGGAGGCACATCTCAATGCTTAAAGTTAATTAATCAATTAAACTAATAATTCAATTAAAAGCATCCTTAACTTTTAAAAGGGGTTTTTTTAAAAGCCTCAAAACAGCTGACAGCTAGGGCTGAATTGCTGGATGCCCTATATTATAGCAAGTCATACAAATACAAATAATCAAACACTTTAAAGTTATCTAATTCATTCTTAAGAACACATAATTTCTTCTAAACGTAATACTGTGAAGCATTGCTTAACGCTGAAATAGCGTTATGTAGATTGTAAAATGCTTTCATCTCATCATACAAGTCTCTCTTAGGATGACTTACATCGTGTGGAAATCACTTATTGATGTGTATTATATATATTATATAAATTTATAAAAATATGTTTGATATAAAAAATTCATGAAATTCAATATTCATCATTTAAAAATTTCTGATAAAACCGCATAAGCATAAACTCAATTAAATGTATGCAACAGTATATATGTATATAAACCAACATCATACTTGAGTTAATTAGGAAATATGTAAATAAATAGATATCAACTATAGTACTTAATAAATACAATAAACAAATAAATAAATATTATGCATATATCAATTCTCTAAAAACATATTTAAATTAAAAGTGAGAATGAGAGTGGAAGTAATATATTAAATATGGTACTGTATAGACTTAAGTAGAAGAATAAATATAGGTAAAAAACCTTATAATTCATAACCCATAGGAGTTTTAGAACAAAAGAGTATGCAATCTAAAAACAGCTCAAAACACTTGTTTAAAAATTAATCATGGCACTCTGGCCAATGTAAAGTGTATTTAGAGATGTTTCTGGTGGGCTAACAAATAAGAAATAGAAAATAGAATAGACTAAAATGAACTGAAAAACAAATGGGAATGAATAAATAATCATGTATTAGGCTAAGTATAAAGACATCAAAAATATTAAAATCATAATTTTAAAGGTATTCTGAAAGCTCAAATGATTAGGGCAAGTACACTCAACACTGAGGATACACAATTTGAAGGACAAATTAGAATTATGATGGATGAATTCACCAGAAGTGGTTATAAAGTTAAGATTGTGGAAGACATGTATAGGGAAGTTATTAATGGAAAATCTAATACATTTAAACCAATCTTTGGGAGAAGGGAACAACAAACAGAACTAGTGAACGAAAGGAATAACATAGATAGGTATGTCACTACTTTTAATTTAAATACAGCAGAGGTGAAGTGAATTATAGAGAAGAACTGGGTGATATTGATGGCAATGCCTGAAATAAAGAAATTAATAGGTGAAAAACGCTATTTTTCATGTAGGAATTCAGAGAGCATGAAAAGAAAACTATGCTATAAAGACTTTGAACAGGTAACTATGAGAAGTAATTTTAGCAGAAAGTGGACAGTAAAATGCTATAATTGTAGTTGCTGTAATGATATTTATGATAAAGGGAATGGATTTAAGCATCCATTTACAAATAAGGAATTTTTGTTCCACTGCTCAGCAAGTTGTAACACAGTTCAAGTAGTGTATTTGGCCATCTGTGTGGCCTGTACATCATGTTATGTGGGGAAGACCACTAGGAAGCTCAGAGAATGAATAATGGAACATAAGTCAGACATTAGGAGGAATATCACTACAAATGCATTAATTAAACATATAGTGGAAAATGATGAGAGACACTCCTTTAAATTTAGGGTAATAGTGTAGTTACGGAGATCGGGGGGGGATTTAAATAATATTTTAGAAATAAGAAATTTTAGAAATAAGTAGGTATGAATGGATTGTCAGGTTAAGGGCAGACTATGCACCAGGCTTGAATGATATGGTTAGCCTGAAGCCCATTTTAATAAAAAGACAGAGAGAAGTCTTATAAAGCCATTATTTATTTATGATGTATATATACTTTTTGGTGAAAAGGTTTATATCAAAATGTTTTTTTAACATTTTAGTGTAATTGTATTAGTATTTGATTTTGATTTTTTTGTCTTTGGTGGAAGGGAATTAATATCTGTGTTAGGCTGGCTGCTGACATGTGATTTGATTATGTTTCCTATTTAAATTGTATGTACTGTTCACTATTTATAGCACTGAGGAAGGGTGTTTGACCTGCAAGGTTTGCAGTAATAAATTTGTTTGATTGGCGCGGCTTCTTATTTTATCAGTTTTTGGAATCTGCCTGAATTATAGTGTTGACCTGGGTATAGTCTACAAGTTAATTGTGGTCAATACTGTGTGCATCAAACTTAATAAGGAAAGTGTATATGTCAGCCAGCCTAATGGAAGTGAATAATGAAAGGAGTGGTTCAGTAAAACGCCTCCTGTTAAAAGAAGGTAACTCACTGTTAAACCTGACTTTTGGTGCACCTGAGTAACTAGGAACTGCTGACCAATTTGTGCAGGACTTTGAAAAGGTCTTTGACACTTTGGAGAAAAAGGTGCAAACATTTAAGCAGCTCCAATGGCATTACTTAAGCTTTCAAGCTTATTTGGAGCTGGGTGTAGTTCCTCGAGGGCTTAACATTTTAAAAATGCCCTCATATGCTAATACCTATCCAGATCTTCTCAAACAGTGGCAATAGTTGAATCTGAAGTTGAGTTCAGATTATATGCACTTAATGAACACTTATTTTGTGACTTATCACTAGAAGGAACTAGAAGAAGGTATAATGAAATTAGAAAATTACTTAATGAGCATGCCTTGTTTCACTAGTTTTGTGACTCTATAGCAAAACACACTAGATTGTTTGCACCTCATTGACATAAAACTGGAGGCTAAAAAGAGACATACGCTATTACATGATGTCAATGATTTCAAATCTGGTCATATTTTTTCTTGGCCAAGGGAGAATAACTTGAAAAATGTGAGTACAAAAGGGAAGAATCGTTTAGATGAGTTGGATATTTTTGAAGCCTTGGGTACGTCCAAATGGCAACCATCCAATGTCCGTGGAGGTATGCAAATGCAACAATCTACATCCTCCAATCCAGTAATGCCCTCAGTTACATCTGTAATAACTTCTGTCAGTGAAGTAATGCTGGTGGATTCAGAAGCGAATGGAAAGGAGACAACTAACAGGCTTAAAACTGCGTCATGTGAAGACAGAAACAATGAGGCTTCTACCTAGCTGTCTGGCAAAATGAATCAACCACATTCATCTTCTCTTTCTCCTTTTCAGTTAAAATTACCAGAAAAAGTGGTGATACAGCAGAACACCCCATCATGAGGGCATTCATTACAACACCAACAGCACAATGTGGTAAATGGGGTAAAGAGGAAGAACAACAGCCCTGCGCTTCACAACAAAGCAGCACAATGGTAGTTGTAATATGGCAAGGTACTGTTAACTTGTCTTGTTATGATTTAACTGAAGCACATTTGGTGCTCTTGAGCAAAGGATTTAAATATATACCTTATGGTACTGAAGTGGTTAAAGCAGTTACGGACTTAAAGCTTTTTGTGCAAAATGTAAACTTGAAGTTAATATTTAAATGTAATGAACCTGAAAGTTCTGAGTGTAAGAAATTGAGTACCTTTATACCTGTGAGTTGTCCTGTGGTAACAGCTTTTTCAAATATTGTTGAAAATGAGCTTAGAGAGTTGTAATCTATGCCATGATACAAAAAAGTTATATAACATGACATATGAGGAATATCAAGCATTTAAATCTTTGACTAGTAATGATAGTATAGTTATTAAACAAGCAGACAAGGGGGTGCTATAGTAACAATGGATTAAGGCAAATATATATCCTCCTTTAAAGGTTTATTGCAAGATGTGGAAACGTTTAAAAAGATAACTATTAATGATGTTAAGAAGCTTGTCTCTGTGATAAATATGGCTATATATGATCTTCAACTTTATGGTGATATTACAATGGAACAGTTCAATTATTTTAAGGTCTCCTGTCCAAGGATTCCACAAATTTATGGGATCCCGAAGCTACATAAATCTGTGGACCCCCTCCACCCCGAGACCTATTGTCTCAGGGAGTGGATGGATGATGGAACCAATTTCTAAATACCTACAGAAATATTTAAGTGTATATTTAAGTAGATGTTCTAGTATTTTGAAAGACACTAATCATTCCATAGGTAAATTGTATAAATAGTATTCTGAGCATCCAGGGAATGACTTTTTATTTGTTACTCTAGATATTACATCCCTCTTTTTCGTAATACCAAATTAATATGGAATAGTGTCAATACGACCCTTTTTGAATACAAAAGTCAAACTGCAAGCAAGACAAATTAAAAACATCAGTTATTTACTAGAATTAGTCCTAACAAAGAATGTTTTTATTTTTGATAATGAACCCAATTTAGGACTAGCAGGAGTGGCTATGGTTACCCCTGTGGTAAATACATATGCCAATTTAGTATAGTATGAATGGGATAAACAGTATATTTCTAGTCAGTACAGTATTCTAAATAATATGGTTTATTTTTATCAAAGGTTTGTAGATGACTGTTTTTTGATTTGGGATAGGACCATACAAGAATTGAATGAGTATGTAGAATATTTAAATTCAACTAAATTTTTTTTTTAATTTAAGATGTAATTTTCAAATGATAGAATAGTGTTTCTGGATGTAGATTTATATAAAAAGAATGGGAACGTTGAAACCAGTATATATAAGAAAGAAGTGCATGTTAATAGATATGTGAGTAGATATAGCATGCATGCACCTCATAATTTTAAAGGTATTCTGAAAGCTCAAATGATTCGGGCAAGTACACTCAACACTGAGGATACACAATTTGAAGGAAAAATTAGAATTATGATGGATGAATTCACCAGAAGTGGTTATAAAGTTAAGATTGTGGAAGACACGTATAGGGAAGTTATTAATGGAAGATCTAATAAATTTAAGCCAAGCTTTGGGAGAAGGGAACAACAAACAGAACTAGTGGAATAAAGGAATAACATAATTAGGTGTGTCACTACTTTTAATTTAAATACAGCAGAGGTGAAGAAAAGTATAGAGAAGAACAGGGTAATACTGATGGCAATGCCTGAAATAAAGACATTAATAGATGAAAAACACTATTTTTCATGTAGGAATTCAGAGAGTATGAAATGGAAACTATGCTATAAAGACTTTGAACAGGTAACTATGAGAAGTAATTTTAGCAGAAAGGGGACAGTAAAATGTTATAATTGTAGTTGCTGTAACGATATTTATGATGGAGGAAATGCATTTAAGCATTCATTTACAAATAAGGAATTTTTGTTCCACTGTTCAGCAAGTTGTAACACAGTTCAAGTAGTGTAGTTGGCCATCAGTGTGGCCTGTACATCATTTTATGTGGGGAAGACCACTAGGAAGCTCAGAGAATGAATAGTGGAACATAAGTCAGACATTAGGAGGAATATCGCTACAAATGCATTAAGTAAACATATAATGCAAAATGATGAGAGACACTCCCTTAAATTTAGAGTAAAAGATAGTGTAGTTATGGGGATCACGGGGGTTTAAATAATATTTTAGAAATAAGAAATTTTAGAAATAAGAGAGTATGAATGGATTGTCAGGTTAAGGGCAGACTATGCACCAGACCTGAACAATACAGTTAGCCTGAAGCCATTTTAATAAAAAGACAGAGAGAAGTCTTATAAAGCCATTAATTATTTATGGTATATATATATATATATATATATATATATATATATATATATATATATATATATATATATATATATATATACTTTATGGTGAAAAAGTTTATATCAAAATGTTTTTTAAAGTTTTAGTGTAATTTTATTAGTATTTTATTTTTAATTTTTTTTTCTTTGGGGGAAGGGAATTAATATCTGTGATAGGCTGGCTGCTGACATGTGATTTAATGATGTTTTCTATTTAAATTTTATGTACTGCTCACTGTTTATAGCACTGAGGAAGGGTGTTTGACCCGAAAGTTGTGCAGTAATAAACTGGTTTGATTGATGTGGTGTTTTATTTTATCAGTTCATGTGGGTAGTAGCAGCACAACTCTCACGTGTTACTGATTTCAGAGAATGTCTGATTTTACTTCTGATTTTTTTACATGTCCATCATAAAAATGTTTACTTTTTGATCATTCACTGAGGATTACAGTCAGTCAGTAATGCCAAACATTACAGCCTCATATTTTTTATTCTGCAGAAAATGCATATTGGTGAAAAAAATGATTTTATTAACTTTCTAAATAAATTATAGTGATATTTAAAATTTTCCCTGATTGGGGACTTTTTTCCTCATTATGTTTGGCTTTGTCTCTTATTCTTCAACAAGGAAATTAAGTTTTGTGGGCAGCAATCAGCTACATATTTTATTAAAACATGCAATGCTCTCTGGTATAATATAATATAATATAATATAATATAATATAATATAATATAATATAATATACTATAATATAATATAATATAATATAATATAATATAACACAATACACCAGATACTTGCATTAAATTTCAAATGGTAGCACTGTAGTGCAGCATAAGGGGGTTGCTGCACTTCTGAGTGTGTCATCCATCAGATGAGGCATTAAAATGAGGCCCCTTCTGCCTGAATTGGTAGTAGCTCAGGATTATCTAAAATATTCCACAGCACTTATTGAAAAGAGTAGGGTAGTTTTCTAGTACCTTGGCCAAATTTTCCCTAGTCAGTTTGAATGTCATCTTGAGTCTCCCTTGAAAAGATGTCATCAACCTAGTAGAACTCACCCAGTCAACAAAGTGTAGATAAAATAAAAATATCATATAATATAACATGCAATAATTATATATGTGTGTGTGTGTGTGTGTGTGTGTGTGTGTATAAAAAAAAAAAAAAATATATATATATATATATATATATATATATATATATATATATATTTTTTTTATACATACACACACACACACACACACACACACACACACACATACACACATATTTGTACACACACATGCATATATTTGAATCTACATTCTAATGTCGAAATACTACAAACGTGAATTTCATAATGTCGAAATTTCAGTCCACACCAATGAACAAACCAACAACAACTTATTCTTCTAAGTTTAATCAGAGGGGCAGCCCCCCTGCCCTCCCCATGTGGGGGGCTGTGCCCCACAAACCCCCCACTAATTTTATATATCAACTCTGAGGTCGCATTACCACAAAGAAAACTGCAAATCTACCTTTACGAGCCCTACACTTACATTGAACACTTTCAAAACCATACCCAGGAGAAAGACACACACCATAGTTCTACACAAATCACCATTTGCAAAACTAACACACACATACTGTCAACTATTTACTCCAATCTACTCATCAAACTTACCAACAACTTAAAACATAAAACATTTCTCTTCCAAAGCCTTATATACTCCACACCTACCTTAAGCTTTAGGACTTCACTACACATCAGCTACTATAGCTATATCCTACAACCCACTACATCTTAAAGCTACAGCATACAATTAACAGCAACATTGCATCAAAGCTACTTATGTTTCGGCATTCTCAAATTTGTTATTCTGAAATTTGAATGAACAGCATTCTTGACATTTTCATCTCGAAAGTATGAAATTCACAATCTTGGTCTTTTGACACTAGAAAGTAGATATATATATATATATATATATATATATATATATATATATACACATATATATATATATATATATATATATATATATATATATATATATATACACATATATATATATATATATATATATATATATACAGAGAGAGAGAGAGATATAGATATATTAACATGGGGCCTGTGTGGGTACTAGCTGAACTTTTCCATTACTAGTGAGCTATGTACTATGTGTCAAAGGTGTGTGATCAAAAACATCAGAGCTTGACTCAACCACCCAGGTTGCTACCACGCATACACTCACAAGGACACACATGTATACATGTAATACAGATAGACTCCCGATGCTCTGGCACTCTTACACTATGCCAGCCATTGTCATTTGTTATCGCCTTATCATGATAAGGTTGCAGTACAGCATGCAGCTCACATATGATTAGAGATGCAGGCACATTACACATGCTCATTGTATTTCATGTTCCCTCCATCATCTGACTGTCATATACTTAATAAAGGTGGGTGCAGACTGACACACAGATTCTTTCCTTCAATACACCAAACTCATACCTGGCATGGCATGCTTGGCTAGAGCAATTACATGGTTTGTGTGCATCTTTGACAATTCTTCCTCGTGTAATTTGATTTATTAAACTAAAAATCGGTGCGTATATTATGTAACTTCAAAGTGGTGAAATAATTTGGGGCAGCAAACACTTTGCTAAATGGAAACCCCAATATGCCTTTACAGCTGAACTTGGGGAATAACAACTTCATTCCATTGTTACACAGCTGTATATCTTCCCCACTGAAGCATTATTATTAGCCAATGGGGTATTGTCAACAGATCAGGTGATAATTCCCTCTTGATAGACAAATTCTCCTTCACTGACTTAGTTCCTTTGGAATCTGATAGAAATTTTGTCAAAGTAGATTTAAAACATATTTTTTCTCTTGTTTGTTTGTTTTTTTTTTTGGATACCCAAACTTTACTTATCAGATATCTACCTTATGTTTCTTTATGCTTCATGCCGTCATTTTATCCTTTGTTCATATACATAGGTTCATAGGTTCATAGGTGTGTACTAGGCTACTGGCCCTGGAACCTTTACAAGCCTAGCCCAGAAAAAAATTTCCCAGGCACTGTGCCACCTGATGTTAGTTCACAGTGACCCTATCCAGTAGGGCAATGGAATGATCCGTGGAGTGAACTTTCTGTTTCCCATCCACGCATCAAGATTTGTCTTGAAGAGGGCTAGTGAGGTGTTCTGCTTGACATGAATGGGAAGCTTATTCAATAGTATGGACAGTCTTTGGGAGAGGAACCTGTCCCTCCAGCATGTTCTGTTAATTGCAGTAATGAGGTTGTGATGTTGGGACCGTGTGGCATGGGGTGATTGGGATTTCTTTAGGTGTAGCATTTTTAGTAGGGCTGGGTCAGACATGGCATATTTGTTTAATTACATGGCTGTTATGATACATCCAATTATGTTGGATGGTCACTTGAATGAGTGATTATATATTGGCTGTGTTTGTGGATCTTACAACATATAACATATCAAACTTGGTTAGTGGTAGTTCCACTTCTTTATTGGGCGCATCTCATTTCACTGTATAGCCAGGTACAAATAAGCATATTTAGATTATACCAACTAACAAAGTCAGGTTAATCACCCAGAATTATTTTGGTTACTATCAGCAAGAACTTCTTTTGGTCTTGATATTATTACCCTGAACCTTGTGATTATATTTACTTGCATTTCTCTCATCCAGTTATAGGTTCATAGGTTCATAGGTTCATACTAGGCTATCTGCCCGAGGGCATTTACAAGCCTAGCCCATAGTTTTGTGGCTTACGCCACCCCTTTAGTATGGGGAACTATACCCATTATTTTGCTGTGCCTCTGTTGAGCAGTGACACTGAGGAAATCCCTGGGGTATATCTGCGATCTCCCATCCATTGGTCAAGATTTCTCTTGAACAAGGCCAGCGAGGTGCTCTGCCTCACATATACCGGGATTTTATTCCACAACATAGGGAGTCTTTGGGTGATGAATCTATCCCTCCAGCATGTCCTATTAATAGCTGTGTCGAGGTTTAAGTCTCCCGCCCTTGTGGCTCTGACGGATCTAGATTTTTTGAGGTGAAGCATATTCATCAAATCTGGGTTTGACATGGCCTTGTATGTTAGGCAAAGGTCACCTCTGAGCAGCGGTGCGACTGAATAGAGCTGGAGTTCTTTCAGTCGGGCAGCATAGGACAGATGTTTGAGACCCTTTATCCTTTTGGTGAGGAACTTTTGTGGCCTCTCCAGCTGCTGCAAGTGTCGGGTCAGATACATCTATGTGTTGGATACCTATCTGGTAGTATTCCTCTAGTTAGGTTATTACTATCTACCTTTTTAGGAATATTAATACATTGTTGAACCTTTTTCCCATATTAACCCTCCTGATTTTTCAGGATGGTGTACTAGTTTGGGTACTTTGTTGGGGCGGCTGGGGACCCTCTTACCAACCTCTGCTATAATTGGAGTAAATATTGAAGTTTTTTCTGGGTTTGCCAACAACTGCCATTCTCTCTTGTTATTACTTACATTACTGTTTATATTGGAAATCCACAGCATGGACCTAGAGAGCATATTATCTGGATTATGTGCCGATCGGGAGGATATTGGAGTGTTTGGGATCAATACCTCACCAGGCAGTAATTCAAGTAACACGGATCAACATATTTCATCTGACTGTGATATATCCTTCCATTCTCTTACTAAAGGACTCAAAACTTTGAGATCCAACATATGGCATCTGAAACTATTTAGAGCATATTCTAACAAGAATATTGCTCCAAGGGGCTTGAGAATACGGCTCCAACCATTGGTAGGAAGACCGGATGACAAGTTGAATTGTGCTTAGAAGGAGGCATTACAAATTGGGTCTATGTTTTTTGTGAACGTTCTCTTACAATATTATGAGAGAATGGTAGATGTGAATATTCAGGAGGTTAAAACATCGTGTTGTGATTGTAAAAAATTTGAGTCCCTACCTAAATTTCAGGATAACATTAAGAAGTTATCTAGAGAATTGACAAACCACGAAAAAATTATCAAAGAAAGAAAGATTAAAAAATTCCATAGAGATTATTCTGCCTATCAAAGGGGACGACCCTTTGAGCTTAATCGCTCTGTTAGATTTGCAGATGTTGGTCAGGGGCCTGCCTCTGGTCGCACTAAGAAAAGACCAAGATCTATTCTGAAAAACAGGGTGGGTTCAACAACAGCACTTCAGGAGAGGATTCCTCTCTCACAGATTATGACAGCTCAGGGGACAGGGGATCACCACATAAAAAGAAAACAAACAAAAATATCCCTTTAGAAATGGTTCCAAACACAGAGGAGGCAGGAAACACAAGAAAAGATCCATTAGAGCATTCCCTGGAGGGTTTGATTCAGAACTTTCTAACATAAGTCAAGATGAACAATTAAACCAAAATGTTTTAAACTTATCCAATGTACATTTGTCTGGTGATCAACATACTCTTTTGAAGAAAGGGCTTAGTTTTATACCTGGCTTTTTTTCTAATGAATATCACATAGTTACAGATGTTATTAACTTTTACCATAGTCTTAACCTTAAGTTATTTTTTGCAGATGACACATCTCAAAGATCAAACAAATTCAGATTTGGCAAATCTGAGTTCCAGCCCCCTATGAACAAGCATGTGTCAATTTTTATGCAGTCAGTGTTCAGGGATCTACACTTTCAAAATTATGGACACACTATGTTGAAACATAATCTTTCACAACAGGAGAGCATTGCCCTCCAACAGTTACGCAACAACAAGGATATAGTTGTATTACCAGCAGATAAGGGTGGGGCCGTGCTTGTACAAAACATGAGTGATTACCTTCAAGAGGGTTTATCCCAACTATCGGATACAGCATGTTGCATGAACATGGCCATAGACCCAACCCCGAATTTTAAGCATGAAATTGGCTCTTTTCTGAATCTAGCATGTGAGGAGGGCATCATCAGCAAAAAATGTGTTACACAACTTTTGGTTAATTTTGAAAGTGTAGATCCCTGAACACCCTTAGCTTATCCAATATCCACCCTTATAAACAGAACAATCACAGAAGGTACCATCCCTTCCATATGGAAAGTATCCCATATAATCCCTTTGCATAAAGGAGGTAAATCCACTGACATTTCCAACTACCGTCCAATTGCTCTACTCTCTCCATTAGCCAAAATAATGTAAAGATGTATCCACCATCAACTACTCCAACACCTGCTCCATAACAACTTACTTGCTAACTGTCAGCATGGCTTTAGACCCTTTCATAGCACCACTACTGCCCTACTAAGCTTTACAGACTGTATTAACAGAAATCGAAACAACAACTCTCTTTCATCTGCTCTGTTTATAGACCTATCAAAAGCTTTAGATATGGTCAACCATAGCTTACTTATCAGTACTCTAAAAGCCCAATCTCTTGACCCACAAGCTATTCTTTGGTTTAAATCCTATCTAGATAACAGACATCAAGCAGTACTCTGGGACAACAATCTTTCCACACCTCCTGTGAACACTGGAGTCCCTCAAGGCTCTATCCTAGGCCCTCTTCTTTTTTCTATCTTTATTAACAATCTCTACACTATTGTTTTCCACAAGCCACTTGCATACAATACGCTGATGACTCTACTCTAATCTGTACTGCCAAGTCCTCATCCTCTCTCCAAACCCTTACTCAAACGGTATTTAATTCTGTAGAAAAATGGTTTACTGATCAATGTCTCCTCCTCAACCCCAAGAAAACCAAACTATTACTCTTCACTCCCACTCAAAAATCGCCACAGATCCACTTCACTATTAACTCCTATAATGGAACTTGTATCTCCCCTGATCCTACTGCACGCCTTCTGGGTATAACCATTAATCATAACCTCAGCTTTGATGACCAGATCAATAATACTATTCAAACTATTAATAAAAAACTAGGCTCTCTGTATAGAATCAAACCCTTCCTTACACAACTGGCTAGAACTTCCATTGCACAGGCTCATCTTACTTCTACCCTATTCTATGCTTCTGCCATTTATGCCAATCTATCTAAGCACAATCTTACCAAGCTTGAATCTAGCTATAATAATATAGTTAGATTTGCTACTGGCTCTCCCTATAGAACCCACCACTGTCTCAACCTCAAACAACTCAAATGGTTAAAAACCAACTACGATATAATCAACTTGTAATCACACAAAAAATTCTGTACCACCCTACTAATACTCCTATCCTCTCTAACCTGATCTCCCCATATAAAAATCTTACAACGCTACGCTCAGCTAGCACGTTACTAATTGCCAACATTAAATCTAATAACAAAGCTGGGGACTCACTCTTTACCAATGTGGTGGGCAAAATCTGGAACAACCTTCCTACAACACTAACCTCTCTTTCATCTAATCCACTCTTTAAGAAACACCTCAAAGATCACCTAAAAATACACTGGCTATGTCCCTGCTCAATGCCTGACTAAATATTCTTATTCTCCTTTCTCTGCCCCTTTTTCCCCTACCTCCTGGGCTACTGCCCCTCCATAGTTCTAACTATTACAAGCTAACTCTTCTCTATTTATATCTTCCACCCTACTTCTCTTCTCCCTCTTTGACTAAGTGAATGTCAATTTGCTTTTCATGCCAATTTGCTTTTCTTGTCAAAAACTGTATGAACTTGTGCTGATTGTGCCTTATAACTGATTGATTAATTGCTGTTTAAAACCTATACCAAGACTTTGTAACTCTGATTCACTCAAATTGCTTGTACTCTCTTTACAATCATTTTGTGCTTCAAAATGTATTTTTAAGCTTGTTTTTTATTCTAACTATTGTATGTAGTAATCTTATCATACTTGGAGCTTTTCTCCCCGGGCCTCTACTGAAAAAGGATATGTATCCAGCTAGACTAGCCCAGTCAACAAATATAAAATAAATAAATAAAAATAAATAAATAAAGAGCCCCGCAAGCAGATTATGTATCTACTACCCAAGATTCACAAATCATTAACCAAACCTCCAGGAAGACCAATTGTTTCAGGTATTGGTTCTTTGTCTGAACCCTTGTCCGCCTTCCTGACACAATATCTCAAACCTCTCTTGGGTTTGGTCAGGGCAAGGCTACAAGACACTACACAGTTCCTGAAAATCATCGAGGATACACAATTGGAGCCAGGGTGGCTAATGTGTTCACTGGATGTCAAAGCCTTGTACACCAGTATACCACATTGGGCTGGATTACAAGCCCTTAAATATTGGTTGGATAGGGGAGGTTTATACTCACCAGGATTTAATATGCTATTGATATGCATGCCAGAACATGTACTCAACAAGAATGTTTTTTATTTTCAAGGACAATGCTATTGGCAACTACAGGGTACAGCTATGGGAGCATCCTTTGCACCCATTTATGCTGACCTGTTTATGGCATTTTTTGAAGAGTGCATGATTTATGATGCATCTCATAATATACACTTGGTTGAAATGGATATCTGGCGCAGGTACCTGGATGACTGTTGGATGGTATGGCATGCGGATGTGGGTTATTTGCATGAAATTGTGGAATATCTCAATGGCAATATCTGGGGAATTGAATTTTCTATTACCTATGATATGCATATTATCAACTTTTTGGATGTAACGATTTCTAGGAATCATGATCATACCTTGGCCACCAGAGTGTTTCGCAAATACCCCCAATATAATACTCTATTACATGCATCAAGCATGCACCCACGTAATACTATCAGAAATATCCCGGTTTCACAATTTATGCGCATGAAACACCTTAGTTCCACCCAATCAGATTATGACATTTCTAGTCTTGACTTATGTCGCAGATTTGCCAGCAGGGGATATAATTTTTCAGATATTAATACTGCATGGACACGATCCTCTCAGATGAAAAGGAACAGACTGCTAGACTACAAGATCCCTTCTGGTGATTCCAGATCAACAACCATCAGATTCATCACTACATATGGTAGGAACTATTACGTAATTAGGGACATCATCAATAGACATTGGAATATACTACTAGCCAATGAACAGCTCAGATCTTTTCTGGGTGAGGAATGTCAATTTTCATATAGAAAAGGCAAAACATTGGGGTCCCATCTCTCTCATTATAAACATATTGGTAGTGGTGGAGCAATTCATAAACAACTTACAATAATGGGACATGAATTATTGGGTACACACCCATGTGGCCACTGTGAGTCTTGCAAACAAATCACCAAGTCTCAGAACTTTTCGAGTCGTAACACCAGTAAGGTCTTTGACTGCAAAATCTTTGGAAACTGTAGCAGTGATTGGGTTGTTTACTTGGCATCATGCCACTGTGGGGCATTCTATGTGGGACAGACTTCCAGGCCACTCAGGTCACGAATAAATGAACATTGAAGTGACATTAAAAATAAAAGGGAGACCAATACCTTATATCGACATGTATTAAAACATCTACAAGCACAGTTCATGTTTATGATTATTGACTGTATAGTGGGTGATCGTAGCAACCCACAAGGGTGGCATGGTATCTCCAATCACAAAGAAAAGTACTGGATAATCACTTTGGGCGCACTTTTTCCACCTGGTCTCAATGATCATCACTAACATTTAGTCAATGGAACAGGATGTATTGATTTCCATCTTATTTAACAACTATATCAGGTATAATATTTTCTGAATTATTTAATTTCAATTTTTGTATGGAATCATCAATCACAAAGAAAAGTACTGGATAATTACTTTGGGCGTAATTTTTCCACCTGGTCCCAATGATCATCTTTAACATTTAGCCATGCAGAAGGATGTACTGAATTCCATTTTACTTACCAACTATATCAGGTATAATATTTTCTGAATTATTTTATTTTTTTATATATATATACATATTTTTTCACACATATATATATATATATATATATATATATATATATATATATATATATTATAAGAAGTAGCCAGAATTAATTATTATGTCTGGTTTTGAAATGTGCCCCTTATAGGTTCTTTTCTATTCTTCCATATATATTTAACATAATTATGACTATGGAGGTACATATTTCATTATGTATAATTATAGCCTTTATGGTTCCATAGTCTATTATGGTTTTGTCTTTTGTGATGTTTTTGGAACTATTGGTCTTGGGCATAACACACATTTCAGCCATGCTCCCAGGTATAGTGTTTGCCAGTACACAATATATCATATATTATTCATGAGATCTAACAGCACATTCATGTGCCTATTGGCCAATACTCTGTATAAATTTGCATTTTTATTGTGTTAATTTTGATTGTTTGTTCAACACTGAAGAAGGCATTAATTTGCCGAAACCGGTCTGTTTTTTATTTACAATAAAAGTCTGATTATTCACTATCTGGTCTTTGGCTGCATATTCGACTGTTAACCTTGCTGGCCATCTTTGTTTCTTCAGACATGGCTTTGTAAGGCAAGCAGAGATCACCTCTAAGAAGGTGATAAGAGACTGAACACAGCTGAAGTTTCTTGAGTGTGTCCATGTAAGACATGTGTTTAAGGCCTAGGATCCTTTTTGTGAGGTACTTTGTAGCCTCTCTGGCTGTTGTAGGTGTCTGGTCAGGTACATGCCAAATGGGGCATTATATTCGATGACTGGTCTAATGAGGGATGAGTAGAGAGGGAAGATGACCTCTTTTTTCCTGGATGCAAAATCTTTGGTTATAAGATGTGCCATGTAGAAGGACTTTCTGACCACAGTGGCAATGTGGTGGTCGAAGGTGAGGTGGCTGTCGACCTGGGTGCACAGATCTCTTACGGCCCCTTTACTGTTCAGTGGGCTCCCATCAATGTGGTAATTTGTGGGAACTGAGTGTTTTCCAAAAGGGATGATAATGCATTTTTTGGCATTAAGCTTCAAGCCATGGTTCTGACACCAGTCATTGGTCTCAGAGAGGCCCTTTTTTAGGATGTCTGTATCACTTGGGGAGTGGATAATAACTATTAGCTTACAGTCATCAGTGAACTTGGTCAGCCAGAGTCCTTCTTTGTTGGCCTGAACTTCTGAGAAGTAGATGCCAAACAGGAGAGGGCCAAGGACCGACCCCTGTGGGACTCCAGTCATGACTGGTTAACAATCTGACTTGGAATTCACAACTTTCACTCCATGGGTCCTGTCTATTAGCCAATTTGCAACCCACCTAGTGAAGTAAGGATTGATGCCTAGTATGGTGAGTTTATCAATAATACCTGAGTGAGGAATGGTATCAAAAGCCTTGGACAAGTCGAAGTAGGCTGTATGCACTGCCTTACCCTCATCCACAGCCTTGGTGACTGTCTCGAAGAAATAAACCAGGTACAGCAGGCAGGATCTCCCCTTGACAAAGCCAAACTGTGTGGGGTCAAGAGTTTGGTGATTGTCTATATCTTTGTTAAGGAGGTCCATTAAGATGCAATCTATAGCTTTGCATACCAGACTCATCAGGCTAATGGGGCATTAGTTCCCAAGGTCTGTAGTTGCTCCCCCTTTATGGAGTGGGATGACTGTAGCAGTGCATCATTCATTGGGGGCATAGCTTGAGGCAAATACTAAGTCTTTGACAACAAATTTATTGCACCAAGAACACCTATAAATTCTTATAAAATGGAATCCCATTGGGCATACATCATCAGTCTGTTGCTGACCATATATAGCAAATGTTTTGGGTTTACTACAGGTGCTTGCATGCTAGGAGCTTGCGATATACTTTCTTGCTGCCACTTGTTGACAAAGTAACTACTGTAAGTCACACCATCCCGATTTCCTTTTTCTACATAGCCCTCCCAAGACTAGATCCTATACATTACATAGCCCTACAAAACTAAAAACCTCAGCCTAAAACCAAAGTCGGCAATTGCTCTCTAAACCTAACACTCCAATCCTCTTCCCTAAACCCAAGTTTTCCAGTCACTCCCTAAACCTAAAACTCCCTTTTTGCTCCCTAAACCTAAGTTCCCTGATTGCTTTCTAACCCTAAACCTCCCTTACCACTCCCTAATGCTAAAACCTCATCCCACTCCCTAATCCTTTACACCCGAGCTGCTTGCGTGAACTCATAGTCGAGTTTAAGCCTGAGCAGTGCTCCCTCCCCACAGCTTCTTGCCCAAACCTAATTTCCAATTTGAGCATCAGCAGTGTCTAGCTGATTTTCTAAGCAGTCAAATCCCTGACTACGAGACAGTGGGTTTAACTGCTTGGAACTTGAGTGTCTGTAGAGAACCCAAATGTTTTATCATTAGACAATTTTCTAAACTAGGATAACATTTCTCAAATTCTCACTTGCATTCTATTTTTTTGACTTGTTACACTGTTAACCTCTTTAAAAATGTTTATTTTCAATTGGTTTTGTGATGTTCTGATTTTAGAAAGTCAGTCTCAGATTTCAAGACTCAAACCATCTGCCCAAGTATAAAGCTGCTAGGATCATGAAAATTCTGTCAGTAGTAAATCCTGAGGGGACCAAGTAACATTTTTCTGCATGCTCCTCTTTCAGGTTTCAAACATGTTGCCCTGATCATATAATATAAATGTAGCATTCTAAACCATGGGTGATTGGCAGAGATCCAGAGGTAAGTATGAAGGGAAGAAGTTAAATGGCTAATGTTACAGAGAGATGTAAGACATAAAGTAGTTGGCTGAATTTGACTTCGGTGTCAGGCAGCTAATATATAAATGCGGCAGTTAATAGTGTAATTAGGTTTGCTAATTAACAGTGCTCTTCTGAATGATGCTTTGTCACAGTGCAGCTTTGCCTCATTTGCTATTTTGACATGTGCAGTTTGGCACCTGTCAATAATAATTACACCCATTTTAATGTGGGATTCTACTTCTGTCACTTGACTCTATAGCATGTCACTCTAATTAGGGTCCTAATATACCATAACTAAAGCAGCAGAAGGAAATCCTCTATGGCTCCTTTTTGAAGTTGTCATGAGATGACAACACAAACTATGTAAGTGCAAAAGAAAACTTGTTTCCAGTAGAAAGAATTGCATTGGATGAATACTTCTAAAAGTTAAAGGTGATTTATATTTTGGAAAAAAAGTTTTAAGCAACTGAGGTTGCTTAGCTAGAAAGGGTAGAAAGGCACTGTTGGCTACTATATATATAAAACAGTCATCTTCAGGGGAAATATATTTTAAAACTAAAAAGAAATTATTAAAGCAGAAAAAAAGTTAGTACAGCATTAGACCATGAAAGTATTTAATACTGATACTGAGCAGACTTTTCTATGCCCAAGGTGGTGTGTGTGTGTGTGTGTGTGTGTGTGTGTGTGTGTGTGTGTGTGTGTGTGTGTGTGTGTGTGTGTGTGTGTGTGTGTGTGGTCTATTTATATATAGATATCTATTATTTATCAAAAAATATCTAAACACAACTTAGGGATGGGAGGGTGACCTAATGGTTAAGATATTTGCCTTACAAACACAAGGTATAGGGTTTGAATCTCACAAGAGATAGTTGGCTAAACTTGCAAGGGCAGTTTGCCTAGTACTAATCTATGAACCTAACCAAACACAACTTATCAAAACTCCCTTGATCTAAATCAGCAAAGAACAAAAAAAGTTTTTTTTTATTTTCTTAAATGGGGGCCTCCACTTCCCTGCTCTAGCTCATATATAACTCCATCGTCTCACTACAGTGGAAGAAAGGGAAGAAACACCTGATGTGCACACTGTAATAAAGCAAACTGCAGTATTACTTATAGATCTTTAAGAAAACTTGTAACAGTGATCAAAAATCAGGCATTTTCCTTATTATCAAAGTCATAACTTGGAAAATGCATTGAAGAATATCATTAAATAAAATGTGTTCTGCTAACTTTTTTGATGATGTAATTTAGACAAAGTGATAGACAATTTGCCTGCCACTCAGCTAAATAACTAGGTAGGTAGGTAGATAGATAGATAGATAGATAGATAGATAGATAGATAGATAGATAGATAGATAGAGTGTCAGATGGTGCAACAAAATGACTCTTTCTCATGACAATCTTCTCAGAAATGTCAGGATTCAGGGATTCAGTATAGGTTTCAGTAAACAGTTAACTTTATTACAAATAACACAACGGTACAGATAAAGTGATAGTATCACTACAGCTTCTCACTCCCAACTACTTAACAGCTCAGTACTCAGAATACCTTATAGTACAGGCTTATTCTTAAATTGGCATGTCATACATTTGTATTAAAATAGAAATATCATCATATACATTTTCACACTTTATATTCAAGTATTACACTGTATCATTTCACTTTCCTCTACAACTCTCCACTTTAAAATGAAAAATAATATTTTTCTAAAAGTAGGAAGAACAAATAGGCACATATTTACATTATACATTTAACTAGTTGGACTGCAGCCGCAGAAAACCAAATATTAAAGTGATCACTGCAACAAAAGACACAGTTCTGCAAAAAGTATGTTTACAGTTTCTTTAATATTCCAATGACCATTTTAAGGCTGGTACTGCTGGGGTCTACATATCAGTGGTCCACTGCGTAACATATGCAAACCATTTAAACTCCGGCTGGATCATCTCAGGGAACTGGTAAAAAGAGCACCTTGAGACACATTGTTATATGTATCAAAACTTATACCATTCCCCCAGTCTCTCCTTCTCCATTTATATTGGACCATAAACTTGTGATGTTTGCCCTTAAAATCACGAAAGCCCCTGAAACCAACATCTCTGAATTTAGGGATTTCAAGTATGCAAACTTCATTTATTTATATGACAAAATCTCAAAAAAAATCACCTGTTACTGCACCAGTTCAGATGCTGATACAGTTATCCGCTTCACAAAGAAGTTCTACACCCTCTTAGACAAATGCATAGAATTAACTGTTTCAACTAGAGTAAAATGCAAACAAAAAAATTCTAAAATAAACAACCCTGGAAAAACATTAATAACCTTTACATCAAGAGAAAAACAAAACAGCAGATACAAACCTCCTCACAAGGATAGTATATTATTTTAATGTTTGGAGCTCCATGATTACAGATAAACTTTTTAAGCACTTCTCTAGTGTAAGAACTGACTGTACCTGTGTTCAGGACTTAGGATAGTATATAATAATTTAAACAACACCCAAGCATTGTTATCATTGGTCTTGCACAGAGTACTAATAACAGACAGTGCCAGCAGGTAAAGAAAAAAAAATCACCAGAAAGTTAAAGCGAAAGCAGCTTTGTTTCTGCCTCTTGTCAATGCCTCTCAGCTGTCCAGGAGTTTGTCTTATATTTTTGCTCTATACCTTGTAATTATTTGATTTTTGGCTAAATCACTAAGGACTACAGTCAGTTAAAAAAAGCCAGACATTAGAGTTATACACTTCTTATTGTTCAGAAAATGCATATCAATCCAATACCTGTTATTCTATTAACTTTTTAAGTGAATTAGAGCAATATTTAAAAAACTGTTCCTGATTTTGAAATTGTATCCACTAAAATTCTTAAGCAAGCAATCTGGGAGGTATGCTGCTGTCTTTTGACAGGGCCTGCTAAGTGCTTTACTGGCTTTCAAAACTGGTAAGATACTTTGAGATTTGTTTTTTGTAACTGGTAGTACACGTAGCAGATAAAGCTCTGTGCACTGCAAAGAATTATGAGTGGGTCTCCAGTCATAAACCTTTGTTACCTGTTTTTGATATGGATGTCAAGATTTGCATATTGAGCTTCATTCTGATGTGAATTTCTTTATATCCATGTCTTGAGCAAAGAAAATAAGTGGTTATGATAAGACGCCTGATCATAATCTTCTGTACTGGTACCAAAGTACATACATGAGTCATTTGCATACCTCTCAATCTCTTAGTGCAAGAAATCTCAACAAAGCCCAAAAAATGGGGGGCAAAGGTAAAAAAAAATATTTTAAATATTGCTCTTATAAACTTAGAAGGTTGCTAGATTAACAGAGGTTGCTTTAACATACATTTTCTGAAGGATTCAAAGTCTAAAATGCAAATGTATATCATTATTTAGTGACCTTAACCCTCAGATCATAGGTTCATAAGTTCATAGGTTGATACTAGGCATCTGCCCTAGGGCATTTATAAGCCTAGCCAGAGTGTGTTTGGCTTTCGCCACCCTTTTAGATTAGTTGACTGTGCCTCTGTATAGTAGGTCATAGACGGTAGCCCTTTTAAGGTTAGTTTACTGTACCTCTGTCAAGCAGGGACACAGAAGAGATCCCAGGGGTAAACTTATGATCTCCCATCTGCTTGTCAAGATTTCTCTTGAAGAGGTTCAGTGAGGGGCTCTGCCTAACATGGATTGGGATTTTGTTCCAGAGTGAGAGGAGCCTCTGGGATATGAATCTGTCCTTCCAGCATGTCCTATTTATTTCTGTGCTGAGGTTCAAGTCCCTGGAGTGTGTAGCTCTAAGGGATTTGGATTTCCTGAGGTGAAGCATGTCCATTAATACTGGGTTGGACATGGCTTTATACGTCAGACACAGATCACCTCTGAGTAGGCAGTATGCAACTGAGTAGAGCTGGAGTTTCTTTAATCAAACTGCATAGGGCATCTGTTTGAGCCCCTTGATCCTCTTGATGGGGTACTTTTGGGGTCTTTCCAGTTGCTGCAAGTGTCGGGTAAGGTACATCCCAAATGGGGCATTGTATTCAATTATGGGCCTGATAAGTGATGAGTAGAGGGGCACAATGATCTCTCTTGATCTAGATGTGAACCATTTCATGATATGGAGGGCTATATAGAAGGTCTTTCTAACCACTTTGGCAACGTGATTGTCAAAGGAGAGATTGCTATCTACTTGAGTCCCCAAGTCCCTAATTACTTCTTCCATACTTAATGGATTACCACCTATGTGGTAATTTGTGGGCACTTTGTTTTTCCCAAAGGGGATGACTATGCACTTTTTGGCATTTAGCTTTAGGCCATGGCTCTGGCACCAGTTATCCATCTCTGTGAGACCCTTTTGGAGAATGCTTGTGTCAGCCAGAGAGTCGATTACAGCACCCAGTTTGCAGTCATCTGCGAACTTGGTCAGCCATAGTCCACCCGTGTTAGCCTGTACCTCGGAGAAATATATACCGAACAAGAGAGGTCCCAGGACTGAGCCTTGTGGGACACCACTTGTAACTCGTTTAGAGTCTGACATGGCACCTGCTATTCTGACCATGTGGGTTCTATCCCTGAGCCAGTTTGCAACCCATCTTGTGACATAGGGTTTGATATTTAAGCTGGTGAGCTTATTTATGATGCCCGAGTGGGGTATTGTGTCAAAGGCTTTTGCGAGGTCCAGGTAGGCTATGTGGACTACCGTCCCTTCATCTATGGCTTTGGTAACTGTTTCAAAGAAGTCAACCAGGTTCAAGAGGCAAGATCTGCCCTTAACAAAGCCGAATTGGGTAGGATCCAGTGTCTGGAGGTTCCCAGTGTCTTTGTTTATGATTTCCATGATCATACGCTCCATAGCTTTGCAGACTAGGCTAGTCAGGCTTATAGGGTGATAGTTTCCGGGGTCTGTTGTGGCACCACCTTTGTGGAGTGGGACCACTGTTGCTGTACGCCATTCCTTGGGTACATATCCTGTAGTAAGGCTGAGACTGAACAGTGACTTTATATGAGGGTTTAGTTCTTCTTGGAGCTCCTGTAAGACGAGTCATCCCAGTGAAACAAATCCACAAATTTTATGAGGAACAGACCAAAAATATGAGCCAACATGCTGGACAGTTGATAGGTATGGTCATTTTCAATTGGAAATGTTAATGTAGTGTTTGACCAATAACATAAATTATTTATTTAAGATTTAGTTAGTCCCCCAGATTCATGAAGCTCGGTGCAAGGTCGGTGTAAGGCTTGCGCCGGCCGTGCAGCATACAAATGGCGTAGCAGTGCCACATGCATAGTAATGAGTGTGCGCTGCAACCACAACCACGTGCATAGGGCACGTGCGCGAGTCCAGGGAGCATAACAAGGTTGCGCTCGGAGGCGTGGCCAAGTCGGCAGGCGATGAGCAACCTAAAGTGCTGACTCTTACAGGCTGCCTGCAATAGTAACCGCACCTACCAGTGTCCATGGATAATGAAACGTATGCAAAGTATGCTACATAGTACCCATCCACACAAAATGGAGAACCAAAACATAAATGTACGACATACAAAATGTTCCCGTTCATGGAACACATGATACTTAGAATACTGTGTCCATCACGTATTGCACTGTCAGCAGTCATACCCAGTGGAGGTGTACTGCATCATGTCAGCGTGCCGCAAATACACACGACCAGCCCCATGGGCATGGTCACCAGCAGTCCCACAGTGGTAGTGATAGTACACAGCCGGGCAGTTGTGGCCATATAACAACCATAAAGAAACTAGATATCCCAAACACACACAAATATATGTATAGTAAAATGTGCTATACACAGCAACGTAACTGTCACATACATATAGGATGGCATATGCCGAATCGGAATATCCAGAAGCAGAACCCATGCATGCAAATGTAATACACAACAACCCCTTCATAGCACGTAACCCGCACCCATGTCCGAATGTCCACCAAATCCAGCTAGCAGCCATGCGCAGCTGCACACCTACACAGAGCGGGTATACCCCATATGTAGTAGGAAGTATTGTCCTAGGCAGTGACAGGCTTGCAATTATGTACCCCACATATGTCAACATCCCATCCCAGGTACTGAAATACAAATGACTGCATGTGAATGTGTCGGCAGAATGTGTACATCCCGCGTGTGGTTACTGACCTGTCAAAACCCCATAGGTGTTCACACGCCACGGTGTCCATAACTGTACACATCTGGACAAAGCAGTATGTGTAGCCACGGTACTGATGAGTAGCTATGCAGACATTCCAAACATAATACACAGGGTGGAACAGCTGTCCACCAAGCAGGCCACCCCAGCAGGGTTGCCACATGTACAGATTGTCAAGGTGGGACATCACTCGTAGATATGTGTGGATTTGCATGGTAAAACACCCATGGCCAATGCAAAGGATAGAATAACACGTATATGCCAGAATGAAAGGTTATTGCATAGCATGTGAATAGCTTAAGCTATCCAATATAATAGTCATGTGTACCAGATACAAAATGCCTGTAACATGCAAGTAGTAATGAAGGTAAGAAATACACTACTGTGTTAATATCACAGGACATATGGCACATGTCAAGTGTTGACGTGGGACACAAATGTCCATAATGGGGCCTCCCCCGCAAAGAGGAACAAGTGCTAACCCTACCCCCCACTGAAGTATCGGCAGTATAAATACAACCAATGACACACCAACACCACCGTCCAACCCATGACAGCAACAAAAGCTGGACAAAGATTAACACGATGCGTGCACAAATAGGGACACATGTAATCAGTGCTCTCACAAGCTTCTACAGGCCACCGAATAATAGTATGTACATACGCATGAAATGCTGCGACGGATGTGTGGTAGTCCCCAGTATCACAGAGGTACTTACACATATACACTGTAACCAACCGTCACATATGTTCACTGTAACACAGCATACCTGCAGGTAATACATAGTTCAGTCATGTGCTACATAACTATCCACGTATGAATGACAACAGGGAATAGACAATTGTGAATGGGAACAACGCACAACATGGAATATGTATGATAACCAGCACCACCCACATCATTGTATGCCAACAGCACCACCCACATCACTGTATGCCAACAGCATAAGCTATTGTCGGTTGTCCAAACACCCGTGTCTGTAAACACAGATTGAATATTATAGCAATAACCCACGCCTGGGGGTGGGTAATGCTGGATATACCCACAGTGTCACCCTCGGGACCAAACAAAGCCAACCGTGGGTAAATACAGCATCACCTACACCCAGAAGTGGGTTATTGCTATCATACCATGGCATCATGTAAGAACATAAACTATTAATTCCCTTACATAATGGCATAGTATAATGCCTGTCTGCTGCCCTTCCACAGATATCTGGCATCCGCGGCAGTGCTGATGCCTGCGCAGTACATCACAGCTGTGGGCAAAAGCAACGGGAGAAAGCAAGATCTCCGTCGCTTAGTTGTAGTGTTTTGCTATGTTACATGGGTTTAACATAGCGAGACAGCTTTAAAATAAGCAACGGAGATGTCCGTTGCTAATTTTAAAACTGTCTCGCTATGTTAAACCCAGTTAACATAGCAAAACACCACAAAAAAGAAACTGAGAGCTTGATTTCCCCGTTGCTTTCTTTTAAAACCTGTCTCACTATGTTAAATGTGCTTAGCATAGCGAGACAGCTTTAAAGTAAGCAACGGACATTTCCGTTGCTTATTTAAATCTGTCTCGCTATGTTAAACCCACCTAACATAGCGAGCCAGGTTTTAAATACCGAGTTATACTAATGGAAAAAGGTCCGGGCGACTGGACCATCTTCCATTAGTATAACTCGATTTACAACGGGCACGCTGGCCAATCAGCGTGCACGGTATGGAATAATGGGGGGTCATGGTATAATAAACATGGACAAACCATGCCCATGTGCCTCATCTGACATTCGTATACGGTCAGGGCAGTGCTGTGCACTAGGCAGACAAGACCAATCCCAGAGCACCACAGGAACACCCTGACAATTAAAGACCTGTATGCGTTGGGACTATAAGGCTTTGTGTTCTGAATATCCCTGCGGTTACGCCATATGCATCCTGGGTCAAGAGCATTAGGGAATAGGGAATGTGTAACATGTAGTACCACACTTTTCCCAGCAGGAGAATGTATGCCTGTGACGTAAGTGAGTGCGGGGGGGGGGGATATGTTAATGTAGCTATGTACCATGGGTATGCATATAAATGAGACAGAACACCAAACGTGTAGTGGTCACAGCAACCGGCCAACGTGAATGCAGTCCCGTTTGAATTACGAGTATAGAACATATAAATGTGAACGTGTAACTAATGCGTCTGTGCCGCAAAGACAGTTACATATGTAAAGGTGAAAGTGTGTTTCGCATACGTCCGTTAACCAGATCAGAGATATGTTACTGGTACTGTCACAACTAATACAGGCCACCTAAGCACAAAGACACAGTAAACATATGTAACCCAGAATACGGATATGCATGTGCGCCTGCGCGTAACCCACAATAAGGAAATGCAAGTGTGCCTGTGCGTGTGTGATCCGCTCACAGCAGAGTAAATTAATGCTGTTTCCCCCACGTTAGTTATACATGTCTCAAAACTGTCAGCCTCTGAAAGTATGGAACCGGACAATGCCATGCAAAGTACTGGTACAAATAGTGAGAAACACAAGATATGTGCTAAAACAAACATAGAAAGTGGATAGAATAACGGGTGTGTTAGTAGCAGGGATTGATGAAGGGTATGCATCCATAACCTGAACTACTTGTCAGAAGGTGCCACCGTAAGTCTCAAATGAAATGCCAGCAAATTGCCAGATAGACACCGGTCAATGTAAAACACACCTAAGATAAAGGGTCAACCATCCGTACACTCTGCCAGTAGCTGTACAGTGGGAATATATGGTATGGGTATAGATGTGTGTACACAGGTAATCCACAGACATTAACAAAGCAAGGTATGAAATGAGGAGTTTACATGTATATATGTACACACAACAGACCTATGTCCCGTATATATGACACATGGATATAAATATGCCAAGTAATAGCTAATATGGGTAGTCAAACAGACATCCACGAATGGGGAATATACAGCAGCAGTCAAAATCATTGGCCAGAAAGTGACAGTCCAGCAAGTTCTACACTTTAAACATACATATTGATGTCCATTGTAGGACTCCAAAAAGTTATCCATTTGCAGTACCTGCAACGATTGACGCAAACGAAGTGACAGCCGCATATACGAATCAGCTGTATATGCACTAAAAGCAGGTGCAAGGGTGATGACACATGTGTCCATGAAATGCAGGACGTATGCACAGATATCCCTAGAGTGGGGAGTGCATAAAAGTGCATCCACATCGCAGTACCGCACACATTAACCATGTGTAATGTGTACTGTAGAGGGTTGCAGGCAGGGGAACCTGGGTATGCAGAAATGGGCCTAGGTGTTGTTTGGCAGAGATTTCGTAGGCCGCCCCGTGGGAGGGATGTGGGTATAGCACATGCCTTTATTCTCAATAATGGTGCAAAGCATCCACTGGATAGTGCAGAAAGCAAGTTGGAAATATGTACAGCCCTATATCCGTGTCCTGTAGGTGATTCCCATGGATGGACATGCGTACGACCAAGATGGTACCCATAACTGGAAAACTGTCAGAATAACACAGCTGCAGTAAGGCATAGTACAGGAAATACAGATAGGGACTACATTATAAATACCCCATACAAACTCAGACCGTTGTGTGAATACTGGCGTAGCCATGAATACGGATGTTATGAGTGTCACTAATCATGCAATGGAAATAGCGGTCACTATCACCTACCGCACAGTCCGTAATGCCTAGACAGCAATCAGCTAGAAAGGCACATCACTATGTGAAATGTAACAAGGGCAAAGGCCAAATGTCAGAGCGTGTACACATAATGACAACAGGTCAAGGGTATGAAGGAGCTAACCTGTCCGAAATACATGTACTGAACTGGTGATATTAGGCGGACAGGTGAGAAGAAAGACAGCAGGACAAATGGGCAAACATGTATAAGTCATACCCCGGAAAATGTGAATGACAACGTATGCCCTGTGAAGGTCAAAGTGGAAGGTAATTAGACACAAAGGTGAAGTGTCCCCCAGGGTGTCATGAAGTGTCAACATAACAATTGCCAGACCCCCATAGTCGTACGTGAGCCCCGCCACTGACGGAAAGTGCAAATACAATGCACACATATGGTACATGAAAGAACAATTAGTGTGGATAAGCAGATGTAGACCTGTGTGAGGAATACAGCTGTCTGTGTGGGTGTGTCATGCACATACAAAGTAATGCCACGTGGGCTGTCATGCCGCCATACACTGTGTGTGTATTGTAGTCAGACAGTAGGTATGCTGTATCAGACACATACTCTGCAACTATACAGATGTACGCAGACTGTGTAGAGGTATGCCTCATATGTTTGCTGTGTTCCACGTAACAGTAACAGTCCAGCACCCTCATGATAACTGACGACAGGAAACAACGACAAACGTGATGAAGACACCAAATCCGACAGAAATGCCAAACTCATGCATAACATATCACTGTGCTCACTAGCAATGTTTCTAAGAGCAACATGTCATTACTGGCCCTGAGTGTCCCACTATCACATAAGGCCTTGTCCAGATATATGCTCCTTGAGGTGTAGTGTTATGAACAGAAACAGATACATGTGTGTGGAAACATTATTATCCACTGCAAGATGATGAAATGTGCTGCAGTAGGAACTGCAGTACTGTCCGCAGGTATGTGCTGAAATGCAAATTAAACAGCAGTCTACATGAATTACCTATATTGGCGACACCTGCACAGATGATTATAGTGGGACATACACACGACCATGCACACAGCTCAGATAGACATACACACATCATAAACAGGCAATGATACACAAAGTCTATGGCGTGTACGAGTACAGTGACAGTACAGCAAGGATAGCTGTCTGCCAAGATATACAGCGGATGTCTGTAAGGGCGTGTAAAACCTCCCGGAACACGGACATTGCATGGACAATGTTCGGATTTGCCTCGTACCACATTGCTATGTGTAAGCTGTGCAAATATGCGATACATGGGACAGACAGCTGTCCATGCAAGAGCAGCGCTATGGGCATAAAATATGTATATATACATACATCGAGAGAGATACAGACAGACATGTGGCAAGGCCGGTAGTGGAACCTACAAATCACTACCCTATCACACCACAGCATGACGCACGTAGAGAACACGCTATGGAGGTCGCTAACCACAGCAGACACACAGGCAGTCCACTAGGTGCGTCTCAACATCCGCAAACACAGAGACGTCAGCAGGATATATGTGTGTTGCGAAGCGCCTAAAACCATAACCTACGAACCCATGCGGCTGGGAGCATAGACACACACACATCTGGCAGGCATGGAAATTGACCTTTCACCTACCTACCCTATCGCACGACAGTATGACACAATTACAGAATGCGCTACTCGGATTACTGAACACAGCACTGTCAGAGGCATACTTCTAGGTGGGTGACATCATCCGCAAAGGAATAGATGCCGATAGCAAATGTATGTGTTGTGAGGCATCTAAAAGCATCACTGTCTCTAGAGGCAGCTGGAAACACGCACACACACACGCACTTGGAAGGGCCGGGAGTTGAACCTTCACCTACCTACATGAACACACTACAGCATGATGCATTTACAGAACGCGCTACCAAGATTACTGAGCACAGCACTGTCAGAGGCATACTTCTAGGTGGGTGACATCATCCACAAAGGAATAGACGCCGATAGCAAATGTATGTGTTGTGAGGCATCTAAAAGCATCACTGTCTCCGGAGGCAGCTGGAAACACACACACACCCACACACTCGGAAGGGCCGGGAGTTGAACCTATATGAGCACACTACAGCATGATGCATTTACAGAACACGCTACCGAGATTACTGAGCACAGTACTGTCTGAGGCATACTTTTAGGTGGGTGACATCATCCGCAAAGGAATAGACGCCGATAGCAAATGTATGTGTTGTGAGGTGTCTAAAAGCATCACTGTCTCCAGAGGTAGCTGGAAACACACACACACACACACACACACACACACACACATGGAAGGGCCGGGAGTTGAACCTACACCTACCTACATGAACACCCTACAGCATGATGCATTTACAGAACGCGCTACCGAGATTACTGAGCACAGCACTGTCAGAGGCATACTTCTAGGTGGGTGACATCATCCGCAAAGGAATAGACGCTGATAGCAAATGTATGTGTGATGAGGCGTCTAAAAGCATCCCTGTCTCCGGAGGCAGCTGGAAACACACACACATGCACTTGGAAGGGCCGGGAGTTGAACCTACACCTACCTACATGAACACACTACAGCATGATGCATTTACAGAACACGCTACCGAGATAACTGAGCAAAGCACTGTCTGAGGCATACTTCTAGGTGGGTGACATCATCCGCAAAGGAATAGACGCCGATAGGAAATGTATGTGTTGTGAGGCGTCTAAAAGCATCACTGTCTCCAGAGGCAGCTGGAAACAAAACACACACGCACTTGGAAGGGCCGGGAGTTGAACCTACACCTACCTACATGAACACACTACAGCATGATGCATTTACAGAACGCGCTACTGAGATTACTGAGCACAGCACTGTCAGAGGCATACTTCTAGGTGGGTGACATCATCCGCAAAGGAATAGATGCTGATAGCAAATGTATGTGTTGTGAGGCGTCTAAAACCATCACTGTCTCCGGAGGCAGCTGGAAACGCACACACACTTGGAAGGGCCGGGAGTTGAACCTATATCTACCTATATGAACACACTACAGAATGATGCATTTACAGAATGCACTACCGAGATTACTGAGCACAGTACTGTCAGAGGCATACTTCTAGGTGGGTGATATCATCCGCAAAGGCAAGGATGCAGATAGGGAATGAATACAGAGCGAGCAGTCACACAGCATGTTACTATCCCAAGGTGGACGTACAGTAACACGGCAGTGCTGCACTCGGGAATATTAACTATCTACGGAGCACTACATCACGAAATGGATACGGGCTGCACCACAGACAGTACACCCTTTGAGAGAGCAACCAGTGTGTTTGATGTAGGCATCCATTGTGGCATAGCAACTACATATAATTTGCCTGGATGGCCACCATGGCTATGCAGGATGTCAATGGCCATGGCTACACGCCTAGTATCAGACGTCGGTGCCGAATGTACTGTGTCCATGACTGGCGTACTGGGCATGCTCACACACTTAGCCTTTGCAAAGTGCAAACATGCATACACATGGAGTGTAATCATGAAAGGACAGAGTGTGGAACGTACTGTGTGTCCACCCACACAACAGCAAACCGGGCATGCTCACACACTTAGCGTCTGCTGAGGGGAAACATACATGCACACGGGGTATAATCACAGAAGGGCGCAGTGTGTAATGTACTGTGTGTCCATCTACACAACTGCTTACTGGGCATGCTCACACACTTAGCATTTGCTACGCGCCGTCCAGCATGCAGACAGAGTGTACACACAGAAGGCATACACAAGGAGTGTAATCATGGAAGGGCAGAGTGTGGAATGTACTGTGTGTCCACCTACACAACAGCAAACTGGGCATGCTCACACACTTAGCAGTTGCAAAGGGGAAACATGCATGCACACGGGGTATAATCACAGAAGGGCGCAGTGTGCAATGTACTGTGTGTCCATCTACACAACTGCTTACTGGGCATGCTCACACACTTAGCATTTGCTACGCGCTGTCCAGCATGCAGATGGAGTGTATACACAGAAGGCATACACATGGAGTGTAATCATGGAAGGGCAGAGTGTGGAATGTACTGTGTGTCCACCTACACAAGAGCAAACTGGGCATGCTCACACACTTAGTAGTTGCAAAGGGGAGACATGCATGCACACGGGGTATAATCACAGAAGGGCCATCCAGCATGCAGACGGAGTGTACATACAGAAGGCATACACATGGAGTGTAATCATGGAAGGGCAGAGTGTGGAATGTACTGTGTGTCCACCTACACAACAGCAAACTGGGCATGCTCACACACTTAGCAGTTGCAAAGGGGAGACATGCATGCACACGGGGTATAATCACAGAAGGGCCGTCCAGCATGCAGACGGAGTGTACACACAGAAGGCATACACATGGAGTGTAATCATGGAAGGGCAGAGTGTGGAATGTACTGTGTGTCCACCTACACAACAGGAAACTGGGCATGCTCACACACTTAGCAGTTGCAAAGGGGAAACGTGCATGCACACAGGGTATAATCACAGAAGGGCCTTCCAGCATGCAGACAGAGTGTACACACAGAAGGCATACACATGGAGTGTAATCATGGAAGAGCAGAGTGTGGAATGTACTGTGTGTCCACCTACACAACTGCAAACTGGGCATGCTCACACACTTAGCAGTTGCAAAGGGGAAACATGCATGCACACGGGGTATAATCACAGTAGGACCATCCAGCATGCAGACGGAGTGTACACACAGAAGGCATACACATGGAGTGTAATCATGGAAGGGCAGAGTGTGGAATGTACTGTGTGTCCACCTACACAACATCAAACTGGGCATGCTCACACACTTAGCAGTTGCAAAGGGGAAACATGCATGCACACGGGGTATAATCACAGAAGGGTTCAGTGTGCAATGTACAGTGTGTCCATCTACACAACTGCTTACTGGGCATGCTCACACACTTAGCATTTGCTACGCACCATCCAGCATGCAGACGGAGTGTACACACAGCAGGTCACAGTAAGGTAAACCTGTCCACACGCACAGGGTGGTCACACATGCAGTTACTCGTACACACACAGATGACAACACAGGTGTCACGGGTGCAGGTCAAACATGTACACACTGCAGTGAACACCTTAGCTGTGATGCCAGCACCATGTCATCGGTGCAGCTGTAAGCCTCACGGTCCAACAGCATGTGACATATGTCCACAGGTCTGTATAGCAGTGTACACCAGTTGTGCAGAGTACACATGTACTAACAATGATCCAACATGTGTGATGTAGTCCACCCATATCAGTATACATGGACAGGTCGGCTCCACACATACCACGGTCCTGACACAGCAGTGACACATGACTGCTGCTGTACCACAATGAACAAACATCTGGATATGTCATACATGTGATTGTCTGGATGTGTGCATGGACTGCACACATGACACATACAAAGCCTGTGATGTACCACATGCATAACACTGGCGTGCTACACACACGAATGGAAGGTGGACCCATGTCTGTGGAATGCTCCCACTACAGGGTGTAGCAGTGTTGACTGGGACACATACCCTTGTATTGTTCGCCTGTGACAGCTGTGATACCATACCACAGTCCATGTTGTATGTATGTCAACACACATGTCAAAAAGTAGCAATGCATACACACATGGCAACAGGAGACACATGTGACATGTGTACTGTGCATGGAGCAGCCATGCATGAGCAGTGGCCGATGTCCATAACATAGTTGCAACAACCTACCACATGCATACCCATCATAGGGGCCGTTATACGGTGGCATAGAAACAGCACGTATGGAGGTATGTGTGTACATAATGTGTTTAAACACCTGTCTGCATGCATGTGTGCAGGTGGTGGCTCACAGTTGTGTCACACACCATCCTACCCTGCCATGTGCATACAGTATGCTATGTCACTGTTACATGACAGTGCTGACATAATGCATACCCAGCGGTCAGGTATTATCAACTGTATGTCACTTGGCAACTGTAACACCTACCAACCCCCAAGTGCATATATCAGCACATCTGCCAGATACAGTGTTGGTACACATAATGCACTACATACCGCTGCATGCCTGCACACGTATCATATGGCAGGTGTAGTATTCCCAGCACCAACATGTGTGCATGACTGTGTGCCCATGTATGCCACATATCGGGGGGAATATGTCCCACGTGCTACACATCCCTGTACACCATAGTAGAGATCTGTACATACCTCAGTGTGGGGAGCATGCATTTGGATGGTGCAGTACATGCAACACGTTGCCTCTCTGTGTACACATGTGTGGTCACCACAATGTGTGTGTGTCTACATGTTTGTATGTCTGCTGCTTGGTGTGAGGGTGTATGCTAATATACTGTTGTGAACGAACATGTACCACACATGGTGACTATCCCCTAATGGTGCTGCATTGCACAACCCTGTCGATGCCATAGGTGTGAGCCATACTGTCTACCTGTGCAAGTCCGCTCCCTGTGACATGGCGTGTGGGTGTATAGTATTGTGAGTGTGCTGACCACACAGGCAGGTGTCCCCATCTGCACACTATGGGGTGTACATCATAGTGGTGTACACCCCGCGAGTGAGACCATGTTCCTGTACTGTTACAGAGTCCTACTGTTGCACAGCATGCCCCACAGCCGACAGGTGACACCTGAAGTCAGTGGCCATCACGCTGTGTATGACACCTGCACCCTGTCACCATACCTGTAGTGTGTCCTGCTATGTATGTGATGTCTCTGTCCACTGTAGCTTGTGGCACCGACCACATGCGTCAGGTGCAGTATATGTGCGTACATGTGTGTCATGTAGGTGTCCAGGCAGGTTGCGGGTACATGTAGTATGCTGATATTGCCAGATGTGCCTGTGAGTAATCCACAGCTACACATGGGGGACCGATAACGGTGCTCCCTGTAGGCACATGCGAGTACACCATAGGAGGGATTCAGGGTATCAGAACCAACATGGTGCTACACATGTAACCGTCACACATACCGTGAACACATCACAATGCATGCTGCACCTGCACTACATGGTATGTCTGCTGCATGTTGACAGTACACAACCCACATCACATACGCATCTGTCAGTATTCATACACAACCACTGCAACATACACATCCCACGCTATGCATACACAGGTATCACATACACCTCTCACTATCCTGTCCACCCTGTGCATCAGAATATATTTGCATAACCTTGCACCAATGGTGTGGATGACAGGGATGTGGCAGAGGCTTCATCATATGCTCAGGGTGATATGTTTGCCAGGGGCATAGGCTACACCAATGGATAACATCATGTGTGTGTGTAAGGGCCGGTGGGTTTACTGGACATGTCTGTGCAGAATGTATGTGGATGTGGTGGAGCCCTACAGTTGTGTCTGCTGTGTGTGGGTATGTGTGTACACAGTTCAGCCATATGTGATGCCTACACGGGGTATAATTGACAGCCCCAGACTGTACAGTGCAGGTTGTACAGCTCACTGTGTCCGTCCACGGCCACGTGACCTGTGCCTGCCTGGGGTTGCACGGGCACTACCAGGTGGAGGTGCAGAGTGGCTACTGTCCGATGACACATGTCCGCTGGAACCGTGTCCACGATGGGACCGGCCAGGGCCATGTCCACGTGGCCTGCTGTGTCCTGCTGTGGACAGTGCAGCACCAGCTGCACTGCTACTGCTACCGGCACTATGTGAGTGGGCATGAGAGGTGGCACGCACATGTCGACCTACACTAGGTGGTGTTCCTGGCCTACACCCACATGTCCTAGGACACACCCCTACCAGGTGTTCCAGCACAGACAGCTTACGCTCGCGGATTGCCATGCCTCGGTCGAGGATTCCAACCATTTCACCTAATTGCCTATCCAGTACATTAGCAATCTGCTGTTGAGCATTTGCCAATGACTGGATGTTATCATTCAGGGTACGGATTGCAGCCCTCTGCAGCCTCTGCCCTTCTTGGTTCTGCCATTCTGCATGTGCCTGTGCCGCCATTACAGTCTGGAACATGCATCTGGTGATACCAGCTGCTGCGCCCTGTGCTGCAGGTGCATGTCTGCCAGAGGTCCTCCTACGAGCAGCACCAGCCACATGCCTGTGTGGCACATCACCAGTCATTACACTGGCAACATGTTGTGTAGTCACACCTTCTGTAGCCACCACACATTCCTGTTCACTGCCAACAGACGCAGACTGTCCTTCTTCTATGGGCAACGGTGATGTGGTATATGTTGGCATCAGAACCATGTGCGGGGAAGAGGGGGACATAGGTGGGATGGTAACCAATGGCACAGATTCCTCCCCTGATAACCCTGTCTGTACCTCATGCATATGGTCATCACCGCTAGTATCTGTGATGACACTAACATCATATGGACCGCAGGAGGGTAACGCACCTACACCACCTGTGAATGCAAAGACATACTGTAAGGTACATTACACACACACACACACACACAGAGACACAAACAGACACACACCGACACACACAGACACACCATGCATGTGATATTTCAGATGGCATGCAGCATTCCTGTACTACAACACAGGGAATGCAGCTCAGACATTAATAGTGTTAGTATGCATACCACCCTGGGGTGCACACTACATCAAGCAGGTGTCATATCAGTAGGCATGCAGTACACACAATCATGGTAATTTGCATGCATCACCGTGATACACCATGTGGCCACAAACAGGTTAACAGTACACATGGCTGACGTTACCTTGACATGTAATCCGCTGACATGTGCAGTAACATGTATACATGTTTGACACAATGGTGTCCTGACACATGCACAGCATCATAATGGGCCTCACAGTGCAGTGTTGTGTGTACAGCCTACAGATAGAATGCATGTTTAGCAAATGTGTATGTGCAGGTGTGGTTAGTGTGAGCCGTGAACATAGCTATACAGTGTGGAGTACAGGCACTGTGCCATTGCATGGCAACATGACGCATGTATGTTGCTGTGCAATGCATAACATGGACGCATTGCATTGCCATGACTGCAACACAGTCATGCTGTTCCACAGATCGTATATGGTAGACATCGGTGACACCTCTGGTGGCTGCAGACAGGCATTCCGGTTGTCCGGTGTAACACATCAAATGCACAAGTGGTCCACTACGGCTATGATTGCACTATGTGTGGACAATGTGCAATGGGGTCTATCCACATCTGACGTACTGTGTGGCAACATGCCTGAGGCTATCACCCATGGCCATGTGTGAACGGTTGTTGGACAATTGTGTGTGATAGGCATCTTGTACACATGTCTGTGGTGTCCCATGTGACATACACCCATACATGTCAGAGGTGTCACAATCCACAGGGCTATGCAGACAACAGTGTGGATGTGTGTTATGTCGGGTGTAGGTCATGTGATGGTGTGACAATATTGCGGACAGAACACCACAAGCTTGGGACATGTCGGGTGGCATGTCACAATGTGTGCACACAATGCAGGGGCATATGTCACAATGGTGACACCTGTGTGCTACCCAGATCACTGCTCACTGTGTGGTACTGTGTGCGTACCACAAATGTTGTTCCAATGCATACTACATATGCATCCATTGTAGAACACCTCCACCATTGTATGCATAGCTGACCGCACATATCACATTGACAGGTACTGTGGTTTCATGCTGGTGTATACGAATGGTGCATCTATTGCACATGGGTGGCATGTGTGTGTGTCTGGTGATGCAACCTGTATAACGTGACTGGAACAAAACCCGAGTGTGCATGCTATACCTGGCCACATGGCAAATAACTCTACACTGTAACATGCCTGATACTGACAACAGTCTCACCTGCGACGGACCCATGTCTGTGTGACACGCGAGGTACCTGTATAGGGGCGACACAACAGTATAAACATTATCCATGACTGTATGACAGCCACAGTTCGCACTGTGCATGTGAACACATGTACCTGTGTGATAGCATATGGTATGCACACGTCTGCATACACAACGTAGCATACTGTAGTATGCAGCTTGTGTGCCCATATACGTGGCATGTGTTGTTACTTTACATGATGTACAGTGACACCTGCAACTACAGTGGATATCATACTGATATGCAGGACTGACTTACCAGGCAACTCCTGGCTCATTGGTTGGGAGACACCCACCTCCATGATGGCGGCTAGTGTTTCCGCATGCTGTTCCTGGGTGTCCCCAGACTGGCCAGTAGCTCCTCTGTGTGTGTGAGTGGGGGCAGGGTTGGTGGCCCACCACCTGTTCCACCTTGTTCTCTGGTGATTGCAGTGGCACGCTGTTTCGCATGCCGTATCAGGTCTGTGCATTGTCTGCATACCTGCTGGTAGGTGCAGTTGTTGCCACCCATGTCATTCGCCCTCCTGCGTATATCCTGCCACAGGTCATCCCGCTGCTGAGCATGCTGTGGCACATGGCTGAACAGCACGTCATAGTTGTCATGGAGCAATGGTATGATGACATCATCCTCCTGGCGGCTGAAGGCTGGGAGCCATGAACGTGGCATTATCTTCAAGACATAATGATGGTGACAGGTCACATTCACACTGATGTACTGGCATACCGCTGAACATACATTGCTATGACATGTACGACATCTGCACAGTAATCTCTGAGAAGCATCATGACACTGACACAGCTAATGTGTTGCTGTCACACCTGTCACACCGTTATGCAGTGGATATCATATCTCTGTGTCAACTCATCACAGTGTACATACTCCATGTAGATAGTAACTTGCTGTGGACATGTGTACTTGCCTGCACCTGTGTTCTTACCAATCTGCACTTGGCCCGATGTGTCCACAGTACTACTGTTCACCTGGATGCTGTGTATATGTCACATAGCATCAGACGCAGCCGTTATGGACGTCAGCAGTGACACTGCACACATACACATGGACACCTGTACATGCATGTGTTTTGCCATATACATCTACTCAGCACTGTATGGGTGTTGAACATCCTGCCACGGCTCGCCTGTATTGCACATGTGATACACATGGGACAATGTCTATTCATATGACATTTGCAGGGATGGGCAAACATAGCATGTGCGCGCACTTTGTACACGCTGTCACACAGCAATTGTGACACCACAGGGTGCATCAGTGCCACATTACTGATTCAGTCAGTTGAAAGTGCATGTACCATGTGGCCATCGCACCATGTATGACTGTGACGACACGTGCAACCTTGATGGATAGGGTTGCATGGTATGGCAGGGTATATCACATATATGGCACAGGGATGTGTCCAGCCTGTGGAATACCAGTATTAGGACGGTGGCTGTCCATTCCATATGTCATTTATATGGGTATATGGACATGTCGCATGTCCATCATCATGGTGTGGACAATATCCTTCTGCAAGGTAGGCAGCATGCTGCATGGTGGGGGTGTGTATTGTGCATGCTGGTATCACACATCCATGCATAAACATTACCCCTGACAAGTGCTATGTGCTGTACTATTGTTCAACACAGTGCTGTATATGCCCGCACGGTGATATCCCGTGCACATGGATGGTACCCCGACCTGAAATGGGTACTTCATATGTCGACATCCAGTGCCTGCTGTCACCACCATGTCAGCGGGTGCACCGCACAGCACCATCCCTTCCACAGTGACCATGGTGTTGGGCACAGCCTAGGTATTCATTTATGGGGACAGGGATGTTCACATAGCGGTGGCAATGCTGGTATCATCCATCAGACCGTACACTTATGACACAAACCTCACACACACAGCCCATTCAGTATGTTGTTCGCAACACTGACACAGCTATACTGCTAGGTCAGGTCCATTCCCAGCCGTACATACACAGATGCATAACATTTCTCTCTGTGGCATGGGCTACAATGACGGTGGTGTTCAACACATACCGTGTTCGACAGTAGCCGGCGCTGATGTTCTGTGCACATGTCAACACATTAACCTTGTTCTACTGTAGCCAGCGGTGATGTGCTGTGCACATGTCAATGCTGCACATTGTGTTGATGTCTGTCTGTCAACAGGCCACTGGTGGAACACGCAAAGGTATTTGTGATCAAATATACATGCCGCCCTGTACAGCTGTACTGCTAACATCTCAGGTGCTAATGTGTTATGGACATGCACACCTTACCCGGAAAGGTGATAGTTCATTGCCACCCTTACTCATCACCGCTTGTGGGTTGCTATTATCCAACACCCTATTTGTATTGTACGGTCAAGCTATGCACCTGTGCAGGACATGTGAGCATGTAATGTGCTACTGATTACCTTTGCACCCATTGCACAACATGTCACACAGGTACGCTGGCAGTCATACACTTCGCAGCTTGCTCAAGGTACATCAGGTGTTGTAAACACGTAACGCACATATCCTGTGGGACATGGTCATATGTACAGGCATGTCCAACCATCACATGCCAGTGCTACCCCTATATGACGGATATGTCGTACATGTGGCAATACAGCAACTGCCACATGTACTCGTGCAATGCTCCCCTACCAACGTACAGCGGTACTGCCTGTGGGAGATGTGCTTCTGCATCCATGCTGTGCCCATAGATGTCAGTTGTACATCATTACGTGCAACGTACCTCATTTGGTGTTCTAACAGGTGCATGTTCATCAAGGTTCCACATTGGAAGGGTCTGTCACACATTCATTGTTGTACACGGTTTACATGCCAGCCATGGCTTACTAGATGGGAAGCATAGTAATTCATTGGGATATCATATTTATACATTAGAGCAGCATATTTCAGCCATCATATACCTTTCCTAGTTGACACTGTTAGTCAGCCAGTAGTAGGTGTTCTACGATGTGCACATTAGTCACACAGTACGAGGGCTACTGTTACCCATTCTGGGGACAGGGTGCTGACAGCTGTGGATGGGGGTGATGCTGTCGACAACCAGGACTGCACCTGATGGTCACATCTGGATGTGTAACATTCACATCACACACCTACCATCATGTAGTACCACATCGTCTACAACAATGGACATTCCTGCAAGAACAACGTATGCAATATGTCTGTATAACCACTGTAGGCACCACTGGTGGCCCCAGCATGGCAGCCAACATCACCAGTGTATATCCCGCAGACTCATGGGTTACAACATTCATAACACACCAGTCACGGGTGACTTTGTTGTGAATCACAATGCAGTTCCACACATCATGTTACACAAGGCATCATGCACTGAGATGTTGCAGACAGGTGAACACCTCTGCAACTCAACATACGCACACATGACACATCACCTGGTACAATATATCTCTCATACATCATGTTATTGTGACTGCCCTGTGATGGCAATACACAGACTACGTGTACTGGGACATGCAATGGCTCCCCGGTGTTATAACCCTCTGGGTGTGTGTCTAGCCATGGTGTACATTCGGCAGTGGTCTGGACACAGGAACACTGTACATTGACCTACTGTGTCACTGCAACAGTTGCCTATGCTCCTGCTGTTATTGTACAGGCATGTGGTATCTGCCCGCTATGACAGTCCAGGTCAAACACAATGCTGTGGCATGCATGACCTGCAGCCATCGGCCTGGGGTGTAGAGCACACATGTACATCTTCACATGCTATACTGCCTCTCTGGCAGTTTCACATAACTGTCACCGGCAGGGCTGTAACTGGCAGGCACGGCATGGCGTCATGTGGAACAATGCTTGCATCTTCCACTGTGATGCACACATGCGAGGCACACACACTATTGCACCGCTCACATATCTCTGCGGTGACTGGGGCCTGCCTCCATGCTCTGCATAGAACACCTGCGATTATGGATTGTACATGGACCGTACCTTCCAGGCACATACCTGGACCGGAACACCCACAGATGAGGGGTTCACACATCACACAGTGTTTTGCACACATCCTAGATAGTTGCTTAGCACAATGCATCATTGGTGCTCCATGTGCAGATAACCGTGTTTGTGACCGCTATATACATTGCAACATGCGACAGAGTCGACATTGTACACCACAGGTTACATACCGTCTGTGATGTTTATAGTGTACATTGGGACTCAGACAGCTACTACTGCTGTGTGCTGACAGTAACCCACACTTCCCTGGGATAGACACCCATGTACCTACACATGCTTGAGTCATGCACTCCGCTCAGCTGGATGACACAATACACAACACATACCATACCTACACTACCCTTAGCATGAACACTACCTCCATGTGACTGGTGTGTCACACCTGGGGTTATCCCCTCTTTGGTGGGTTCCACACATATGCTACACGGCCTTGCTAGCCACACCCTGGAAACACACCCACAGCATACACGGAACATGTGTACTACAACAACTACTACAGACATCTGCTGACAGCAGTTGTTAACATCATGACACCCGAGCAGATGGACACTACACATATATATGCTGACACATACCACTGTACGCTTCAGTAGCATGTACACAATTGCAGGAATCATGCTATTCCACACAGAGACATGGCGGTACTGACCAGTTCACAGACGCCACTGTGGTGGTCATGTTCCATGCACATATGATGTACAACCACAAGTACAGGCTGTTGCACAGTGGTGTACATTCACACGTGTGGGGTGCATCACTTGTCAGCCATGGTGGGTCCTCAAGGTCCATCATCACATACTCCAAGGCTAGCTACCTACACAAGACTGCCGCACATGGTGGTGTGGGGCCTCAGGCATTGTGGTGGCATGTCAGTATTCTTTGGCAACATCCACATCTGATGTCACATACAATAGTCAACCAAGCATTGCAGACCGAGGTAATGTTGGCAATGTGCCAGGCGATGGCGTACTTACCGACAGTTCACCCTCTCACACACTACAGGGTCGCAATCCGTACATGAACATCATAGTGTCGCTGAGGTCACATACACAGTACTGACATACACACGATATGTCCTGGGACACTGTCCCAATGTCACCTTCCAATGTCCCTGGCTGTAATGTCCCACCAACCTGTTCGGTATATGTCACCGCACCAGGCCACTATATTCACTGCTAGCCTTTTGTCGGACATTGTGGACCCTGACTGCCACACAGCAGCATTTCTCGCACTACACACGGGTGGCACTGCATTGCACGAGTGGGACTATAGTCATACACTCCTGACTGGACCATTCTGCATGGCAATGGGGCACATCATCAGGAACGTGATTCCCACACACATTGATGGCCTCCAGTCCTTTCCTAGCACCCAGGTTGGGCTTGTGAATGCCACGGCAAGGCACATACAAATGCTGGGCACCTGTCATACAGTTGCTAGGGCAGTTGAGGATGGTACGGAGGCCAACACATCATACGTTGTCCTCACATTGCCTTTCAGCACCATTCCACATTCTGGTATTGACAACATACACATCCACCTGCACATCATACCCTGTGTCTCAGGATGTTATGCTATGTGGCTCATGGACAGTACACACAGTGGTGCCAGCATACCATAGTACCTACTACATGTCAGGTACATATTGCATTACACAGTCCTCAGTCATAGGGCCACTCATGTTCACTATATGCTTACATACAGTACATGCTATCACAGAGTACTGTTCATGCCTAGATTTCCCACACCTACATACCAAACGCCATTATTGCTCCACCAGCTCATACCGATACCAACCATATGGGTGTCAGTGTGACGGATACTTCATATGAGTATCATGGCATCAAGATACATGACACACGGTGCATGCACATCACCTTTGCATAACATCATTCACCCACTGACTATCACATGGATAGTGGTCCCCTACATACATATCACATTGTACGTGGTTGCAGTACACACATACAGTCCTGTGGTTACCGTATTCCACTGTGGCATGGATATCCTTCTGTAAGGCCACACCTATCTGTACTGTGTGTGATGCTGGTACATAGGTGGGCATTGTACCTGTGAACTACACACATCTACACACAGTGAAGGGTACAATACCACATTTATGGTGTACCTTCCACAACAGCTACAGCTTTATATAGCACAACATTGACATGCCATGATGTTTACTGGGCTCAGACAGTTTACATATGCGGCTGTAATATGGACAACACATCTGTACACATCTGCATACCACATACTCAGGGGTGTCTTCTGCTCTGACATGGCCCATGTCCACCACATTATTGATGCATATACTCCTCATACATGACATCTGCGGTGGGCACTGTGAACGAAATACTCCTGGATATGTGCACACACACCACACTGCATGGGCTGTGCTTCTGTGTTACTTCCACAAACCTAACACACACCATGCTGTGGCACATAGGTCCTGTGCACATCCCACAGGGACACAGTAGCACTGTTCATGTGATATCTCCCTTGCTGTTTGAGTGACACATGTAGTCCTGGTATCACCACAGCAGCTGTACTGTGTAGAGGTGCAGTTGACACCTGCCTCTGCTGTTCACAGGACACTACCATGGAAAGGTGACACTACTGTGTACACTGCACATGTGCTTACACATGGACGTGCCAGACTGCATTGTAGCCCACTGTGCATCTGTGCAGATACTACAAGTCCTTTGTGCATGGTTACTTGGTGTCCCTTCCATTTAGAGTAGCTATCATGCTACTACTATGTCCCATACCTACAGGCCATATGTATCCTGTTATTGTACATACCAATAGACGATACCTGTGTTATGCATGATATGCCTGTGATACTGTGTATGATATCTGTCATATCTACCTAGACAACTATACATTACACATATTTCACATAGTATCCCCTAATGCAGAGCATACTTGCATGTCGGCCACACCTTACATATGTCATCAATGGTATATGCTCATACACATGCATGCTGTGACAGTATACATACATGTACTGTCCCCTGCTATGGCACTTCCTTGTTGGACATCCACTGCCAGCAACAGCGTGTGGTATGGCATTGTTCTCTTTAATGCCCTCCTGTAGCATCCCTTATGGTGTCTCTGCTGTGTACATGATGTCCCACTGCTGTACACACAGTGTCTACAAGAGTTGGTATGCTCAGCAAGACATCACTACATAACTACCTTTCACCACTTTCTGCATTACGGACAAGTGTAATTAATTACAACCACCATTCACATACAGTACAGCTTATTAATACAGATCATGCATTACACAACCTTACATATCGTGTGTTCTACATACCTTGTTGGTGTTTCATTCCATTTATTGTTTTCCTGTTTCCTTTCGTTTTCGGTAGTACAACACTGTTTCAGTATGAGCATATGGTTTGAATATCCTGAAAGTCATCCTTATATACGTCAATACCTACAACATGTGAATCCATCCCACCAATTGCTGTTCCTCAGTGAGTAATTACGTGCATATCACCTGTGCATCTACTCCATTCGGAAATTATGCGTCGATAATGGGGTATAATTGGATTCTCCACCTGGGCGTTGGCTATTTGCCCTACCTTCGTGGAGATGGTCTGTATTGTGTTATGTTATGTGTAACTGCAACTGCTATGCATAGGGACAAGTATATTTTGAATTCATGTCACCCGTGGATTGTGTGTGACAGGTGTAGTATTTGGTTCAGCATGTGGGTGTACCTGTCCTGCCGACGAATGATAACGGTGTATTGCATTCCAAACTGTAACATGGCTGTTGTTTTCCTTTATACAATGCATGCAATTATGCATCTGCCTTTAATTGTGTCTCCCACGCGATATGTTGTGGTTATGCAGATGTCATTGACTGACTGTATGTTTGTGCTGCTGTTACGGTTTCTATTCCTTTAATATCTACGGTGGGGGATATCGGTGGTTGTACGTAACAGATACGGTTTGTGGGCCTTGCATCTCTACATAGACAGTATAGTTGTTTGTGTGCTCCATCCCTACTTGGAGAGTTAACAGTTAATAGTCTTTTGTTATGGGAGTGTAGGTTGGGCTGTTGTTAATTGGTTCCGATACCGTCTGCAGGTGAGCGTGCTGCATGTATGCCTCCGTAACTTCTGTGGTATATCAGCGGCTATGTGTACGTGAGTAATTACGTGCATATCACCTGTGCATCTACTCCATTCGGAAATTACGCGTCGATAATGGGGTATAATTCGATTCTCCACCTGGGTGTTGGCTATTTGCCCTACCTTCGTGGAGATGGTCTGTATTGTGTTATGTTATGTGTAACTGCAACTGCTATGCATAGGGACAAGTATATTTTGAATTCATGTCACCCGTGGATTGTGTTTGACAGGTGTAGTATTTGGTTCAACATGTGGGTGTACCTGTCCTGCCGACGAATGATAACGGTGTATTGCATTCCAAACTGTAACATGGCTGTTGTTTTCCTTTATACAATGCATGCAATTATACATCCACCTTTCATTGTGTCTCCCACGCGATATGTTGTGGTTATGCAGATGTCATTGACTGACTGTTTGTTTGTGCTGCTATTATGGTTTCTATTCCTTTAATATCTACGGTGGGGGATATCAGTGGTTGTACGTCACGGATACGGTTTGTGGGCCTTGCATCTCTACATAAACAGTATAGTTGTCTGTGTGCTCCATCCCTACTTGGAGAGTTAACAGTTAATAGTCTTTTGTTATGGGATTGTAGGTTGGGCTGTTGTTATGTGGTTTCGATATCATCTGCAGGTGTGCTCGATGCATGTATACCTCCGTAACATATATGGTATATCAGCGGTTATGTGTACGTAACAAATATCCCTTGTCATTCTGTCCCTGATATTTGCAGTCATTGTGGTCCTGTTGTTGGCATAGCCTGTTTGCCAGTGGTTGCCATATATTCAAATGGGAATTGATTGTTTGACACTTGTGGAACACACAGCGGTGTTTACGGGCCAACACGTGGCCACGGTCAGTACTGGGTTAGCACATACTTTTTTCCGCAGAACATACCTATTGCTGTGTGACTTTGCCAATGTATCATATTGCATGTAACATATCAGTGTTGTACATACAGGAATGACTATTACATACGTCTTTTCCATTTCTTATGGTGAATATTCCTGTGCTACCATCTGGAACATATTCACTTTGTATTGTTCTATTTCAGGACACACCTAGCCAGGGTGGGGCTGTCACTACTACTCTGGGACTAGTAGTGAACATATGCCTGAGGCTAGTGTACCGTATGCCTACACCTAATATTCTGCTCTGCCTCTACCTTGGCACCAACATACACACGTTGCAGACACACACACATTACACTCACACAGCGACGCACACGGCACCCTCAACGCACACGTACACATACTACGGCACTCATGGGGACGGTTGCACACAGTACCTACGTGGACCACAACACCGGCAGTGGTGACTACCTCTCCCTTCATATCATCATACTATTACAAGCGCATGTACTGTTACAGTACTGTGTTCTGTCGGTCTTTCAGCCTCGCGGTTATGCATATCGGTATGTTACACGTTCCATGGTTGGCGGTATCCTATTATTGTGAACCTCCCGGATGTTGAGAATGTCGTTGCACTATCTATACTATGTACAGATATCGCTGGATACATCTCAGTCACCTTATATCCCTCTGCTTCCCTTTCTTATCTGTATTATATATATATGTATATGTGTACATATTTATCTATATATATATATATATATATATATATATATATATATATATATATATATATGTATACATCTTGCGGTGAACGTGGCAGGCACACAGCAATGCCATATGCTGTAAGACTCACGTACTGTTCAGGTGTTGGCGTTACATGTTCCACTGGCTGTTGGGTTTACAGTGTTTGGGGGCTGCCTATGTTGGAGTCACACATAAGGCCACCCATACATTACACTTTACAGGTGGTCATGTTTGTGTGCCGTCCATTTCACTGTGTGTGCAGGTGGGGAGGTGTCAGTCCATGGGGCCTACGCTGTCAGAGTATGTGCTATACGTCCCCTCTTTGCCAAGGCGTAGGCATATTGGGTACACCTCCGTCTGCCTACTGGGGCTGGCACAGTGTGTTCATGGTCTGGAACCCTCTGTGCCTGGACTGGCCTTGGCAATTGTGGTGGGCTTTGTGGCCCTTCACCATTATGTCCCTGCAGCAGCTGCTTCCGCAGGATCATATTATGTAGGATGGCACATACTATGAATATGTGGGCACATGTGCCTGGAGAGTACTGCAAGGCTCCACCAGATGTATCCAAGCAACGGAACCGTGATTTCAGCATCCCGAATACACGCTCTATGATTATTCTGGTTTATGCGTGTGCCTCATTATGGCGTTCTTGCACGAGTGTGTGTGCATTTCTGATGGGAGTCATCATCCACGACTCCAGTGCATAGCCAGCATCCCCCACGAGATGGCCTTGTGGGATGTCCCCCCTGACAAATACCTGATACAGCTGTGAGGCATGCCAGATATGGGAGTCGTGGTAACTTCCAGGGCTGCCAGCACACACATCCATGATAATGCCCTGGGCATTGCACATGACCTGGCAATTGATGGAGTGGAATCCCTTGCGGTATATGTAGCGTCTACCCTGCTCACCAGGTGGTGACTTGATTTGTATGTGCGTACAGTCTATCACACCCAGTACCTCTGGGTATTGTGCCACACGGTGGAAGTGGCGCATATTGCTAGCCAAATCCTCTTGAGATCTGGGGAAGTATATATGCTCATTGGCATGTGGTAACATGACATCCAGGAACTGGTGTAGTACCCTGGATGCTGATGCCTGTGAGATGCCCATTATATCTCCAGTTGGCCTTTGAAAGGTACCTGTGGCCAGTATTCGCAAGCTTACACATACCTTTGTGTCCACTGGGATGGGTTCCCCTCTGTTGTTTCTTGTTCTCAGGCGTGGCCGCCACAGCTCCACTATTTGCTGTAACATGTCCCTGTCCACCCTGTAACGCTCTACTATCTCCAGGTCATGTAGCCCCTGGTAGGTTACCCTTGGTCTGAACACTCTCCTTCTCCTCCGAGGCCTGCGTTGGTTGTCGGCATCCTCCTCCACAACACCGTCTGTCTCTAACACATGCTGATGGATCACAGCTATGGCAGCACCCAACAGGTACATTTTAAAAGTTCCCCGTGTGTTTACACCTATGGTGCGGTGTTTGGGAATACACGGCTGTGTGTTGTGTGCATTCACACTTTATACTATTGTGCTGTGCACACCGATGATGTCATAGGGTGTGTTTGTACGGCTGTATCTAAGGGTTATCTTCCGTGTTTTACTGATGGAACTACAACGGTGTTGCCTTTGGTGTTGAATTACTCTTGCCTGCCATGGATTACCTTTCGACCTTCCCTTACTATTTCTGCACGTTGCACCTACCATTTTCTGGCATGCATCCTGCAGAGCACTGTCATTTGTACTTGCATGGACATGGCATATCATGCGTTTTGTGTGCTACTGCCATTGTGCTGCCAGTCTGCTTTGCTCTGCTGTGTCAGGTCTTCTATCTTTGCAATCTGCTACCTCCCCTACTTTCTTTGCATTCATATGCCTCCCCTATCCCGTTTTGCAGGTTTCTGCATGCAGAGTTGTCAGCTGCTGTCGATTGGCCTTTGTGGGTTGATTAGTGTTGATTGCTCATTAGTACTCCAATTACACTTCTTCCGCATTTCCTTATATTCTTCACATCACCTTCCTGTTTCTGATATTGTTTGCGGGGCGTGCATCACATTACTAGGTTCCGGGAACATTGTCATCCTCGTACACATGCACTTTTGCGCGCATTGTGTGCTCTCAGCTAAACTATTACCCCACACCCCGGTCCTCCAGCTTTGATTTGCGATGTACAGCCCAGATTTGCTGTGCTCCAATGTGCTTACTGCTACGGTGGCACACCCCTCTGCAGATGTCATGTATTCCCTCTGAGCCACTCCTCGGTGTTTTACCGCTGCGTCGTTTGGTACAACCTTACTCCGGTGGGGCATTTGCGATTCAGTATTATCTGCCTCATTTGCATGGCATTGACTTCTAATTCATAGTTACCACGCCAAAGACTGCCGCGAGTCCTTGGCAACCCTTGCACTGTGGTTGTGGCATTCCATGCATACCATGGTGTATTATGCTGTGAACCTGGTGTCTATTACGATGCTGTTTTATAACATTGTTATATTATTTCATTATGTTGCACCTTCTACACACATGTCCTGCGGTTCTGATGTGAGTTACTGTGGACATGCCATTTAAGTTGTTATTTACGTGCTGTGCATATTTTCTTTTGCCATTGTCTGTGTATTTCGCCATTGGCATATGTTAACAGTGTGATACCTGGGTATGACACTCTTCCATTACTCCGATGTTATGTTTGGGAAAATGTAAACCGTTTTTTTTTTGTTTACATTGCTGTGGGCATATGCTACGCCTGCACCACTTTGTGAATCGCTATATGCCTTTATTTGCATGGTGACACACCGCACATAGGGTGTTTAGCATACCTACGCTGGGGGCTGTGCAGATCTGGCGCACGCCGGTAGTGCACGTGGAATTGGATCGTACCTGAATCGCTAGGTGGCCATATTTGGCGTTATAACACCTACGCTATGTGTGCGCCTGGTGCAAGGTTCATGAATCCCGGGGATTATGTTTCATACAGTTTAATGGCACTAATGTTGCAGTCCTCCACAAACATGAAGCACAGTGAAGTGTTTGTACATGGAAGAGAAGACAGAGGTGTACTGAGTTAAAATGTCCCAATGATACACTAGAAACCATATTTTTGTGGGAAGTCTATTTATGTATGTATGCATGTTTGTGTATAATGGGATGCAATCAAATGGTATAGAAAAAAATATCATGTCAGTCAGAAATCTGCATCTAGTTTAGCAATATAGCTAATGTTCTATCAGGTTGGGCTGATAAAACATATTGAGTGAATTCATACTGTTAATGATCAGGCACTGCAAAATTAATGCATGGCAAACATTAAAGTATGATGTAGTTAAAATTCTTTGCAGCAATGAGGGAAAGGCTGACTGGTTTTCTTTTCGATGCCAGATATTTATTAATTTCTTTACAGACCAATATTACTATCACTTGTTTCTAAAACAGTGAAAAATCAATGTAATTTGCTTAGACATACTTTTAAAAAATGTTATCAGACATTTAATCTGGACCCAAGGTATCCCATATTAATTACAAGCTATGATAGTACAAGATTATGGTAATCTTTATATATAAGTATTGTGAAGACACAAGAAAATTTCTTGTTAAACATCTTGGATAATAATGATTTGTCACATATTTGTTATTTTTGGATTAATTGATAGATGGTCTCTATTTGGGCCTTCTTTCCTATGCAAATACTGTAAGCAGGGCATGTTTTCCCTAAGCAGGAAAATGTATTAGATGTATCTTTTACCTGAAATGTCAGATTCGGAAACATGCCTAGCACAAATGTGCATGGGCTTCTGTCAAAATGCAAAGTGGTCCATCATGGCTCAAAGGTAATTAATGATAAAGAAGTAAGGATGTACTACTTCAACCATTAACTAAGTAAGTTAAAAAATCTGTTTGCATGTATGACAGTACAAACAAGGAGAGAGGCATTTTCTATGTGCAGTTAGAGCATTCTCAAGCTTTAATAGCAGGCAGTTTATGTGTATAGGAAAGTCTGAAAGCTGGAAAAGCAATCAGAGGAATATGCAGAAGAACACAGGGTAGGAAAAAGATAGACATGAGGAAAGAGTCCAACTGGGCATTGCTAGACGTGGGGAAAGCATATGGGAAGGTCTCAAGAAAGCTGGTTTGGGCAATAAGTCAAAATCCCAGAAATATGTACAAGGACCCAGTGACTGAAGTATGAACAGTGTTCAGTCTCACTGTTCCCAGTGTGATGGAGTATGCATCAGGATTTGTCTGAGTCCACTGCTGTTCGAACTGGTGATGGACTACAGCAGGAAATAGGCCATAGGGGAAAGGTCGATAAGAACCACAATCCACGAGACCCTTGTCCGGAAGAACAGAACTGCAATAAAACTGAATGCGTTTTTATTATTGAATGAAGCGTTTTCGCCACAACTATGTTATGGCTTCATCAGAGAAATACAACAACCGGGCACACAGCCCCCAGAAATATTCAAAAATCAGGAAATGACATATTGTCAACTTCCTGAAATCAGGATGGTACAAAACACTGACGTGTGCCATAATTTAAAAGTTTAACAACCATAAGTAAACACACATAACATTAGAAATAAGCAATTTTTTGTAAAACTTAACTAAAATAATGTATGTTCTTTTAAAAACCTATGATCAAATAGTGAAACTTTCAATGGGTAAACAACCCTCTCTATAAAATGACAAACATATATAAGTGCCAAACAATACGGTTTATCCAATGCAGCAGGAAGTTATTTTGGTGTGAATACAACCATAATTTACACCAATTCAATACAGTTTACAAAAATTACCACAGTGTACCTATCTTAAATAACTCCTTAATTTCAACACAGGAGTAATATTACAGTTAATGTTAAGCCCAGGGTGCCGAAAAGCATCTAGACGCAGCTGCCATTCCAATTCACGGTTCTCCAATATGAGTGAGAATGGGCCCCCCCTAGCTTTCAATGGCACATGGTCTATGGCCATAAAATGAAAGCTATGACCCGGGTAAAGGTCAGTATGCTTGGCCAGTGCATTATCGTTCTTCCTATTTTTGATAGCATACATGTGCTCATATACCTGGTCACGGACACTACGGTCCGTTTTACTGATGTAAAAGGCGTAACAACAAACACACATGGTTATATAAATGATGGATTTACTCTCACAGTTCAATGGAAAACAAATGGAGTATTTCTTACCCCTAACGGTGAACGTTTCACCTGATTTAACCTTATTGCAAAATTTGCAAAATCCACAAGGGTACATTCCTTTCTGTTTGTTAAAAGTGTATTGGGACATGTCCCTTTGTAACAATTCCTTGAGGTTACTGGCCCTTTTGAAGACAAATCTAGGAGCACTACCAAGCATTTCCACTAAAAAGGTGTTAGTGGCTATAAAATGCCAGTTTTTACGTATTATGGATAAAATACCTTTGGAGTTCTTACTAAAGGTAGTGATGAAACTCAAGGAAAAGTCACATTCTTCACCTGGTGAAGGTGTTTCCACTGTTAGACCAGTGCTGATGTTCAAAACATTGGCACACCCAACATCAGTAGGATCAATGGAGGTGGAAACAGGTTGGGCTAGTAAAGGTTTATAAAAACCATTAGCCCTTTTACTGTCAACTTCTTGAATCAGGTCAGACAGTAATGAGGCAGGGTACCCTCGATTTGTAAACAATTCTCTCAACAATTCACATTCTTTTCTAAAGTCACTCATTGTACTGCACATTCTCCCTGCCCTTACCAACTGTCCCTTTACTATGGAACGTTTCTGTTGGTATGGGTGAAAACTGGAAAAATGCAGGAAAGAATTGCAGTACATAGGTTTCCTAAAAACTGTTGAGGTTAGAACCTTAATTCCAACATCCTTCACTAACTTAACATCCAAGTAGTCTATCTCAGATGATGAGAAATTGAATGTAAAGTTTAGAAACTCTGTTGTTGAGTTCAGAACATCCACAAAGGCTTCAGCATCTAACCTAGAGCCCCTGAATAGTATAAAGATGTCGTCAAGGAACCTAGTGTAATATTTCACTGGACTCATCAACCCAGATGTCTTATGTAGGAAATTGGCCTCCCAATAGCCCATGAAATAATTGGCAACGCTCGCCCCGCAGGGCGAGCCCATCGCGACACCTCGTTTCTGAAGGAAGAATTCACCATTGAAGGTGAAATAGTTGGAAGAAAGGACTATGTCTAATAATTCAGTGACCAAATCCACTTCCAACCTATAAGCCCCAAAGTCCTTAAGTGATAGACCTATCCACTCTATAGCCTCCTGGTGTGGAATGGAGGTATATAGGTCTACCACATCAATGGTTAAAAAATTGTTCTCAACATCAAACGGTATAGCATTGATGTTACCCAAAAAGGACCAGGAATCCTTGCAGATACTAGGGATAGATTTAATATATTTAAACAAAATGCTGTTAATAAGTTTAGAACAAGGGTAAGTGATAGATGACCTCCCGTCAATCAAAGCCCTCATGGGAGGATTATTGATATCTTTATGAATCTTAGGGATTCCAAACATGACAGGAATTTTTGGTAAGGTGATATCAATGTAATTGAACGTATCAATGTCAATTTTCCTTTCAAGAAGCAAGTCACGAAAGTAACCCCTAATCCTATGATACCCTCCATTAACTTCACTCTTCGAAGACTTGGTGTAAGCAGTGGAATTCAATACACTAGACATTTTTTCATTGTACATGAGGTCATCAAATAACACAAGACCACCCCCTTTGTCTGGTTTAATAAGCCGTACAGGTAAACGGCAAAAATCATCCAACAAGGAAAGTTGTTCCTTAGTGATGTTGAAATCACCCCTATTTGCAAATTCTCGTGAATTGTTAAAAAGGTGTCTAAAATCATGGGGGGCCCATTCTCACTCATATTGGAGAACCGTGAATTGGAATGGCAGCTGCGTCTAGATACTTTTCGGCACCCTGGGCTTAACATTAACTGTAATATTACTCCTGTGTTGAAATTAAGGAGTTATTTAAGATAGGTACACTGTGGTCATTTTTGTAAACTGTATTGAATTGGTGTAAATTATGGTTGTATTCACACCAAAATAACTTCCTGCTGCATTGGATAAACCGTATTGTTTGGCACTTATATATGTTTGTCATTTTATAGAGAGGGTTGTTTACCCATTGAAAGTTTCACTATTTGATCATAGGTTTTTAAAAGAACATACATTATTTTAGTTAAGTTTTACAAAAAATTGTTTATTTCTAATGTTATGTGTGTTTACTTATGGTTGTTAAACTTTTAAATTATGGCACACGTCAGTGTTTTGTACCATCCTGATTTCAGGAAGTTGACAATATGTCATTTCCTGATTTTTGAATATTTTTTGGGGGCTGTGTGCCCGGTTGTTGTATTTCTCTGATGAAGCCATAACATAGTTGTGGTGAAAACGCTTCATTCAATAATAAAAATGCGTTCAGTTTTATTGCAGTTCTGTTCTTCCGGACAAGGGTCTCATGGATTGTGGTTCTTATCGGTTTTACTTTTTCTTTTTTGGTTTGTATAGGGGAAAGGTCAACAAAGTTGCTATACTCAGACGACGTGGCATTACAGGCAGACTCTGAACAAGAACTTCAGCAAAGGTTAGGGGAATGAAAATCAGTACATATAAGACAGTTATAAGGCAGCACATGGGGGAAATTGGAAGAACACGAGAATTGAAAAAGATGTGAAAATAGTGGAACAGGTTAACAGCTTCACGTACTTAGTAGGGGTGGCTATGGAGAAGGGAAGTCTGAATGAGGAGGCCAAAGCTAGAATCATAGCAGCTACAGTCAACTAGCACAGAGTGTCAGGGGTAGTGCATGACAGCAGAATGCCAAAGAAGCTGAAAAGTAAGGTATACAAAACAGTGGTCTGATCAGTAGGACTGCATGGGATAGATACCTGGACAGTGAAGACAGAGCAGGTAAGGAAGCTAGAAGAGATGGACTACTAACTATAGGTAACCAGTGCTAATCCTCTGAATATGTAACAATTGCACATTATTACACCTCATATGTCCATGACCTCCAGTAATGTGGGTGCATTTTCTTAGAATATTTTATTTACTTATATATTTCATAATAAGACCTTACCTAATGTTATAATTAGACACATGAATGGTCCAAAAAATACTGACAATTAAGGTATTAATCAGTTCTGCTCTTCTATCACTGAAATACATTATTCTTATCAGCCTATTTGAATGTCTGTGGCATAGGGAAACCAATCTGTATTATGTACTGTTAGATCAAATTTTTGCTGTTTTTGCTCAGCAATCAGAACTGTTCCTTTACTACTGTCTTACATGGCAGCAGGCACAACATTCAATGGGTAAATTATTTTGTTTAACTATACTGAAGGATATATACTTCATCTCCACAGACTTCCTCAGTTGATTTAGTTAAATGCTATTAGCACCATAAGGCATAAGAGCACAGTTATGTCTTATTGCCATTATGAACAAAACCAGAGTTTAAAGCTTTTCATAATCTGAACTCCAGGCAGATAGAGCACATCTATAACCATAACAAGAGCAGGATGAAGGGGCAGCTGCCCCTGGAGCAAGTTGTCAGGGTGCACATGCGGCAGGTGCCGATGTTGGAGGAGGGCAGTACCAGCATTGCTCTGTGAAGACAAAAGGACATAACAAATTCATAAATGAACACTGATACTGCATCTGTGGCCATAGCAGAAACACTCATTGTATGGAGGTTTAACCACAGCAAATGTTTGTCACATTAGCAGGCAGCAGTTTGCTAAAGCTTCAAGGAAATGTTTTTTTTTTTATCTTCAGCTTTGGTTAGATTTGAAGATTTTTTTTGTTGTTGGTTCTTCAAATAGGTTCCAGTATGGGGAAATGCACTGAATGTCTAATGATCTAGCTCAGGTGATGTGTATAACATCCTGTGGGTACTCCTTTTTCAAAGAATACATTTAAATATTACTAAATAAGGGCCTTCTTCAAGCAATTTTAAAGTCTTCCAGCACAGACTTTTTCATCCACCCCTCTCCAAAGGTGCAATCCATCTTAAATGCAGGGTTATTACCACAACAAATACAATCTGTGCATTGACTCTGAAAATATTAATGCATCGAATACACAAAACAAATTGTGTTACACTTATCTGTACCACATCACCCTCCTATATTTGTAAAGTTGTTAGTAAGTTTTGCTGCTTACTCTTCACCTATACTACACTAAATCACTCACTGGGAGGGTCAGCATTCATACTTGTATAAAGACAGACTGCAAGGTAAAGTGCCTAGCAAGAAAAAGAAAAAAGAAAGAAAGAAAGATCTGAAGAAAAGGAAAAACAAGCCTAAGCAAATGAGTACAGAGACAAGGTGTCCTGTGCAGCTGGCAAATGGATTTGGGAATAGACTCAGACTGCTAGTGGGGTTGGCCAGATGTAAAGTCTGGTAATCTTCTTTTATATAGCTCTTTTAGAAAAAAATATCATTGTAATGTTTGGACAGCTATCTTTGGATCAATATTAACTAGCCTTGACTTGCTGGCACTAAATAAGAAGATATAGCAAATGCAGGAGCTCTGTGTACTAATGTATTACATTGTCCAACTTGAGAAAGCTCCATATGAGAGAGCCGCACTCTTCAAGCTCTGCTACTCACAGCGCCATATGATACATTGTAATGTTTTCAAAAAATGTCATGTAACATTAATAGCATGGGTGTACACAAGATAACATTAACAGAACAGGTATTTTTTAAGCCCATATTGGCACAATCAGGCCAAACCAATAAAGACATAAAATGTAAAAAGCAAAAAATCATGGACATTCAAAAGTCATGCTGCTGAAACAAATTACAAAGTATATCTTAACGGGTCATTTAGGCAATAAGTGACAAGTGAGTATGGGTAAATCCTCAAATACCCACATCCACTAGTTGGTTATTTCCTGTTCTTCCACATTTGTTGATATACTGCGCATGCGTATGCAACTTAGAAGAAATGGTGAAAAATAATATCCATTGTTTAACTATTAAATCTGGGCAGTTCAGAGGTACAACAGCACAGAAATGAAAGGAAAATCAAGTATGTTTCTTTAGGTTTGTAGAACATACCTGATTTTTCTTGCATTTGGTCTGCCCTGCATACATAGCTCTAAACCTCTTAGCTCAAGAAATTGGACAAAACCTTAAATAGCTGGAGACAAAGACACCCAGATAGGAACAGATTGTAAATGTTGTGCTTATAAACTTAGAAAACTCTTATAATAACAGGATTTGTGTTAGCATGCATTGTCTGAAGTATATGAAGTCTGAAACATAACTTTATTTATTGACTTCATTCCTCAGTGATTTGTCAGAAAACCACAAATTTTATGTGGATCAGACCAAAATATGAGGCAAAAATATGGACATTCTGTGATAATTAGGACAGGATAATTAGGACAGTTGAAAGGTATGGCTGCATGACATATATGAAAAGAAAAAAGTCTGGCTGCTCAATGAAACTTTAGTGAATGGACTTTTTCCTGTTAGTATATGCTTAATTTAAAATGGGCATGCCAGTTGGTCTCTCCAGTCAGTGTGCTCATTTTTGAATAACAGTGGCCTATCATTCTATAACTGATTATATTCTATGGTTCTCCACTATAGTAGAATTAGGGTATGACACAGTGAAGACTCTAACTTAGCTCGGTCTTTCTTGGAGCTGTTTTTTGGTAAATAATGTTATTACATTTTAATAACATATAATAGTTATGCATGGTTAATGGAAGTTTATCCATGGCTGCCTTAGTCTGGTCATTTTCTCTTCACCCTCATGATTAAGCCACACTAGCAGTTGGTAAATGCTACATTCTCTACACCTGAATGTTGTATGCTCCATATATGTATATATTTTTATATAAGCACTATATATTTTTTTTTCTTATCCACCTGAAACTGCTATCAAGTAAATCTAAATTTAGACTTCATTTCAAAGGACATCTCTACAAACAAGCAGGATGCAGGTGTTTTCAGATGGGAATATCTTTTCAC